>NC_135559.1:13788758-13953758 GCF_964340395.1 Glandiceps talaboti
TATCATCCAGGAGATTCACCGAATTATCTACAGTTTTCTGTGGAAGGGTAGAGACAAAGTGGCAAGAAGAACTATGATAGGAGACGTGGGCCAAGGAGGGCTAAAAATGCCCGACTTATCAATTATGAAGGATGTAAATAGGGTTTTTATAGTGAAAAAATTATTGGACCCTACAGCCCAAAGACTTTGGAAATATTTTGTTGATAGTAAGCTACAAAAAATAGGTGGTAACATAGTGTTTAGATGTAATTTTGATACAAAATATTTACCTGTTAAATTTACTGACTTCATGACAGATTGCTTTGATACATGGAGTAAATTTACGAAAGAGCAGCAAGACAGTAGAGATCAGTTAATTTGGAATAATAAGCATATTCTGATTGGAGGACATTCATTTTATTATGAGGATTTTAGTAAAATTGGTATAAACAGTGTATCTGATTTGTTTTTGGATGATAAACCAATTCCATGGGAGAGAGTTTCTAATGATAGGTTATCACTGATACAAAAGCTCAGATGGTTTGGTATCATTTCATCTATCCCAGCATTTCTAAAAGAAAGTAAAACTAGACACTTAGACAATGTATACCTCACCATTGAAGACTCACTTCAGACTCTGGACAATGTATCCAAGGAAAAAATTAAATTTGAGCTCCTACGAAGGAAATTTATACCTCCTAGTAGCCAGATGAAATTGGAAACTCAACTTGGTATTGGAAATCTTCCTTGGGACAGACTCTATGGTTTGATTACAAGTATGACAATAGAGTGTAAAAGTAGGGAATTTCAGTTTAAGCTGTTGCATAACATCTTGTATACAAATGGTCAACTTCATAAGTTTAATCCAGAAAAATATCCATCCCCTTTGTGTACTTTTTGTAAAACTGCTATAGAAACTCATGAACATCTCTTTTTCCAGTGTAGTTACTCAGAAGCCCTCTGGAATGATGTCTTAGTTTTTTTGAAAAAACCACTGAAATTACAGCACGATCCAAGTAAACTGTGTAAAACCTGGTATTATTTTGTTACTATCTAAATAAGACATTCGGAATAAGTATTAAAGTGTAAATCTCTGTTTGCTAAGTTTTGTGATTTCTACTATTTGTAACGCTCATCTTTCAACTGTACAGGATGCCCATGATTTGATCTTGGAGCAAGCCAGAGACACTGCACTATCTCAGAAGGTTATCATTATACAGAAGGTGGTCCGTGGCTGGCATTATAGAAGGAAATTCCTTAAGATGAAGAGAGATTCTGTCACCATTCAGAAGTTTTGGAGAGGATATGCACAGAGAAGGCGATACCTTGCTGTAAGTTGACATCACATAAGACATTCAGGGCTCAAATTAACTTTTTTCTATGGCAGTCCCAGTGGGCTACCGATTTCAGAAAGTGGTAGCCCAAGGATGGTGACCAGTAGTCCCATATTCCTGAACTGAAAACAGAGTTCTTCTATTGAAAATATGTTTGTTATTAAAATACTTTTATGTCCATAAATATTCTATCCTTTAAATCATCACATGATCAGTGATAGCCTCAGTGGGCTACAAGCTGCCAATTATGGTAGCCCAATGGCAAGAATTGATAGTCTGTGGACACAGGACTACTGTTAATTTTGAGCCCTGACATTGATGAAAGAAATGGAAGAGTTGTTTTTGTGGTTTCAAACTTTGTCTTGAGTCAGTTCTCACTGTTTATTTCCACTGTTCAGAAGATGACCAGTTTTGTTACCAGTATATCTTGCACCAAGGGATGATCGCACAGTGTCGCACAACCTCAATAAATGAACTTCATTCATATAGGACAAGAAACTGGAATCTTCAAGGAAATAAATAAGCCCGATATGACATTTTGTCCCCACCAATAAAGTAAAATATTGTACAGTATTGTCAATCTCTCATATTAGAATTACATTTGGTGTATTCCTTCAATTACAGATGCAGCGTGGTTACATGAGACTACAGGCCTTAGTGAGAGCTAGAAAATTATCGTATCAGTACCAGTTTGTCAGAAGCAGAATGATTCACCTACAGGTAAGTATATAACACATCCCTGTATTACAGAAATAGTAGAGCTTGTACACTTTGAACACCTGTAATGTAACAAAATATAATGTGTATAATGTATATATGTGTGTTATAAGTAACAAATGACTTTCTCTACACATCATAATATACTGGACAGGTTCTCATAATAAAACTCATATTCTTTCTTTGGTCAATTGAGTGCAAAAACAGCTTGAAATTCAGACTGTACTGGTCTCACGCATAGACAGGCTTTTTCCAGGAGACCTTAGGTTTCAAATTAAGCTTTGGTAACAATAAACAAGAATTGATGATTTCACACATTCTCTTTGGTATAATACATTACAATGCAAACAGCAATTTCAATCTGCAGTAATTTTCACCATTTTCTGTGATATTTCGTTCCAGTAAAAACTTCAAGTGAAAAACTCCTTTCATTAGGCATTACTGATTCAGAAATAATCTACATTCATCACTGCCAAGTCCTGAATGAAATTACTTACAACTTTTATGTTCACGATTATCATTTCCATCTACAGAGACATTGTCGCGGGTATTTGGTTCGTAGATATGTTGCTAAGCAACGCTGGGCTGTTGTCAAGATTCAATCGGGATTCCGAATGGTTCTAGCTAAAAGACAGTACAAGAAAATCAGAATGGAGGTAAGAAAATCAAAACCAGAAAATCTTGGTATCTGAGTTTAACGGTTGATTCAAAACGCTATGAAGATAACCGAAATTGGCATTTGACCTTGACAAAGTCTTTCAAGGTCATTGGTCAAGGTGTTAAAAGAAAGCTCATATTAGATAATATGGGTTTATGGCCCTTGAATGGTGTCACTACATACTACACCTGTCTGTACCCTGTAGGTCTTGGAGTCCATCAACATATCTGTAATTAACTGAAGGGTGTGACTTCGCAAGGTGCCAATCAATATTCAGAAACACTAAATGAAAATGAAACAAACCTAAAAGTACATGATCACAACAAAAGTTTACACTTTCTTTTGACAAGAGCATGAAAATTATAGTCACGCATCGTAATATCTCTATCAAGACTTGATTTCATTATATAAACTGGATATACTTGTCTTTTGTAACAGCACATCAAACGTAAGGAAGCTGAGAGAATCCGAAAAGAAGAGGAAACCAGATTAAAGAAAGCTATGGGAACGAAGAAAGCTAAGCAGGAGGCCGCTAAGATTATGCAGGTAAAATACCAACAACCACTCTACATTTTGAGTTCTCAACAATTGCTGTATCATCAATATCAAAATGATTTTTTAATGAAGAGTGATGTACAATGTGTAACAGTAACAGTATTTTTGTTAAGATGGGGAACCCCGATAACAGTAAGGCCGAAAGGGGTAAAAAAAATTGTAATGTTTCTTATAGAGTCTATGGTAATTTTTGTTAGGGAACACAGATAGATTTTACCTACTTTAATACCACCCTTAGCAAAAACACTGAGTAATATAGTAATAATTTCAGTTGTCTGATTAATTATGATGTGTACATGTGTTTTTTGTTGTGGGTGGGTTGGACATTATGGAGAAAAAACTCAAAGTAACCTGCATACAGTGGCTCTCTCTTGCACAAGACAAATCCCACATAAATCAACAGGTCTTGTTAGGTATGAAAATAATTAAGTATGGGTTTCTGAAAGTTCTTTCCTTTATAAAGTTCCTGTTATCTATGTTGGGTCTTGTATTCATTTGACTGGTCTTACATCATAGAGGGCAGGCTTCTCATGAGTACTGGTCTTCAGCCATAGAGGGCAGGCTTCTCTCAATTGACACAGGGGACTACCACATATCAGAAAGGGGGTTACACCACTCTATTTTGGGAGCACAGTCCCTTTCTGTGTCTGCTACGGGCAGCTACACTACACCGTGTTTTAGGGTCTATCATCATATCATGTGAAAAGAATCTAACAATAAATGGTTATTTTTTTCTACAGATGAAGTTGCTTCAAATGGAGCAGGAAGAGGCTGAGACGGAAGCCAGAGAGAAAGAAGAGAGAGCTGCTAAAGTTGCTGCTATTGCTGCAGCAGAGAAACGCAGAGATCAACCAGTGGATGACTCTAAGGTGGTAGAAGAAATGTTTGGATTTTTACCAGATCAAGGACTTCAACAAGGACCTGGACCAAAGGGATTTGAGGTATGTAATGTTTTGGAAGTAGGGGAAAGAGTGGGGGGGGGGGGAGACAGAGAGATAAAAGGAGAGTGTTAAAGAAATATAAAGAGGGGGAGGGAGAGGAAGAAAAAGAAATCGAGAGGGCAGGCAGAAAGGTAGATGGTCAAGAAATATGTGGAGAGGTAAATTGGAGGGAGAGAGAAAGAAAGTGAGAGAGAGAGAGTGTGTGTGTGTGTGTGTGTGTGTGTGTGTGTGTGTGTGTGTGTGTGTGCCTGTAAGTGCATGTAAGTTTAATATTTGGCTGTTTTTCTGTATCTATGTGTATATTTATACATCTGCATGACAGAATTCAGAAAGATGATGTATAATTATCTTGACAGGATTTGGAGAGTTCACGTAGTGAGGCCTTACAGAGAGGTCTAGATGACCCTATGATGAGATTACCTGTTCCAGAAGCTGAAGAAGACATATCTGATTACAAGTTTGCTAAGTTTGCTGCTACCTACTTCACAGGCAATGCTACAGCATCATACATCAGAAGACCTCTCAAACAGACATTGTTAGATGTACCCACAGAACAAGATGGACTGGTATGATGTTATCTTATATTTCTTGTCTATCATTAGTTTCTCACTTGCATGGTACAAAACTACTGTAATTTACAGAAACACAGATTTTTTCATGTTTAATCAGAAATGTGACAATGTCCAAATGAATATATATAGATTGTGTTTGTGTGTGTGTGTGTGTGTGTGTGTGTGTGTGTGTGTGCGTGCGCGCGCGTGCGTGCGTGCGTGCGTGCGCTCGTATGTGTGTGTGTATATAGATAGATAATTAGATCTATACAGAATATCTGTATACAGATCTTGTCATCAGTCTTCACAACAAATTTCTTATTGATAAATAATTTAAACTTTAACTAAGAAAGTTCTACATATATAGCCAGTTTCCAAATATCTATGTATGGGTAGACTGATGTGTATAGCTGTACCTACTGAATTTCAATGTAAAACAAGTTCACTTTCAATTCTTAAAACAAGTTCAAGAAGTATTGATTTGAATCGTCACAGCTTAAGACCTTTCTTCTCCTTTGTTGTCAAGCCACCTTCAGAATTAGTAACACATTCCTTAACGGAAACAATTATTAAGAATGTCAAACAGAACAGCACAAAGTCTGTCAATTTTGGAAATGTTATAAAAGTCACTTCTATGAGCTGTGATGAACCAGTACGTCATAACATTATGATGATAAACTCTGTTTTGATCTGAGGTTCTGAGCTCTCTGTTAGTCCAAAATCAGACGTCATATAAACCAAAAAGAAGGTATCACATGTTGATTTTGTTGTTGTGTTATTTTCCTTCTGACAGGCGGCCATGGCTGTATGGATTATGATTCTTAGGTTTATGGGAGACCTACCAGAACCAAAGTACCATACCTCAATGGGAGAAAGGGTAGGTTTATCTTAATATTGGAATATTTAGTTGAATGGTTTGTAACAAGTGGTAATGTTTACTAAACCCACACACTCTTGTAAAGGGCAACACACACACGCAACATACCAAATCTGATTAAAATCTGATGTTGGAATTAAGTGTCCGTTTATTTATTTACCTCTAGTTCTTTTTGTATATTGATCTTTGTTTTCAATGTTGTTGTTCTTGGAGTGATCACCTTTCTCCACATCTGACCCAGTATCATAGTAGCTCAAGTTAAATCAGATTTTAATCAGGTTGATATATATGCATGAAAGCACATGCTCAGCTACAAAATACACATGAATACTTGGTACACACACACATACACACACACACACACACACACACCTACTTTGTCACCCATTCAGCCAATTTGTTAAAACTATACCTTTTATTTTAACATTCAGCACTCTCTGAGCTGTGATGAACCAGTAACATCATAACATTAAATGATGATAAACTCTGTTTTGATCTGAGGTTCTGAGCTCTCTTTTGTGTAGAGGCAAACTTGTTGAGCTCTTCAAGCCAAACAGGTTGATATTCTAGCTGTCACTCAGTTGCCCATCAAATATTCTTATTTTCAAAAACTTCCTTGACACTCAAAAACAAATGTGGTCTATTTCTTGTACCTTCTATCTTGCAAACTCTTTTATCAAATACATGCCAAATAAAGCTTGTTAGTTTGGAAGCTTCAAAGATGACCTCACAGTGCTTGTGTGACATCGTGAGATTGTCCCCAACTCCATGGGTGGTTGATATTAATATTACATCCATAGATAAACCATTCATCTTTGTGTATGTCTATGGATAAACTGAATATAGTCTTTCAAGGAACAGAGAAATTTTGTGAAGTTTACATCTCTTGACCCATTATCTGTTTTGTGGAAGCTTCTGTATTCTTGGCAGTTACTCATGATCAGTCAAATATTGTGTGAATCTGCACTTGTTTGATGTAATGCTGGAGTAATGAATGTTGGAGTAGATAATTAATTGTTAACAAACAAGTGTCTTGATTTTCAGGGTGGGAAATCCATGATGTCCAAGATCTATGATACATTAGGTAGAAATAGAGGAAGAAAAGAAGCGTTGGAGGCGGCACAGTACATGGATGATGAAAGTGTAAGTATGCTATGCTAAGTCAATGGGGCATGGAGGCCTCACTCTTGCCCTGGGGGGAAAATTGATATAAATAACTTCTTTACTGCATCACAGATCCTTTTTAGCACTGTTCCCATCTTTATGAAACTTCCATGTAAGAACCACTGTACTGCTTTGTTTAGATGGAACAATTTTCAACACTTTGTTTTTCGTTGTCATTGTTTTGGTAATCCCAAAACTTTACTTTGGTGTTAATTTTGTCCCTGTATAAATATTTTTTGTAGGCGGTGCCAAACAAAGGCAAGAACAGTGTCCGAAGAAAGCTGGTATCTCTGACACTAAAGAAAAAATCTAAATTGACAGAGGAAGTGTATCAGAAGTTACAAGATGGAGAACAACTTCCAGCGGAGTATAACAGTAATAAAATGATCATTGACAGACCAACTTCCAATCTAGAAAAATTACATTTTATCATTGGACATGGTATACTGAAACCAGAACTAAGGTAAGAGTAAAGTTAGTGACTAGGGGTTATAGCAGTTGTCAGGAGTTATAGCAGTTGTCAAGAGTTATAGCAGTTGTTAGCAGTTATAGCAGTTGTTAGCTGTTTTAGCAGTTATTAGTAGTTATAGCAGTTGTCAGGAGTTATAGTAGTTATTAGCAGTTGTCAGGAGTTATAGCAGTTGTTAGCAGTTATAGCAGTTGTTAGGAGTTATAGCAGTTGTCAGGAGTTATAGTAGTTATTAGCAGTTGTCAGGAGTTATAGCAGTTGTTAGCAGTTATAGCAGTTATTAGTAGTTATAGCAGTTGTCAGGAGTTATAGTAGTTATTAGCAGTTGTCAGGGGTTATAGCAGTTGTTAGCAGTTATAGCAGTTGTCAGGAGTTATAGCTGTTGTCAGGAGTTATAGCAGTTGTCAGGAGTTATAGCAGTTGTTAGCAGTTGTTAGCAGTTGACAAGTAGACAAACACGTTATGCAGACTGTACTGTTATAGTCTAAAAAGACCTGGTTTCTCTCTGGAATACGAATTTTTAAAAAGTGACCACAGGCATGAAGGTGTACACATAAATAGACGTAAATTGTTACTATTTTACCTTTTACCTTGGGAAAACAATGTTTAGGGTCAGGGGCTTAAACTATGGCCGGTCGTGTTATTGGAAACACACTATTTTTTATTTGGCCTTAGGCGAATGTAGCTAGGTAATTGGAAGAATTGCACCTTTTGCTGTAAAGGCATGGGTTATGTTTCTGTCAAGTGATTGCTGCTGAAACTTTTACTCCCTTTTATTTTAAAAATTAGTTACAGTCAGTGTTTTATCGTTTGTGACTGCTTTGACTGGAATAGTAAAAGTCTTATCAGAAGTTAGAAGAATTGTTTGAACTCTGTTTGAAGTCTATGTTTTGTTTGTCTTTTCTTTGCAGAGATGAAATCTATTGTCAGATATGTAAACAGTTGACTCAGAATCCTTCCAAGAGTAGTCATGCTAGAGGATGGATTTTGATCTCATTATGTGTTGGATGTTTTGCACCATCAGACAGGGTAAGTTATGTTATGCAAGTTACGACAAAATATCAGCCAGCTCACAAAATTTCCAGTTTCAAATTGTTAAAGTTGTCAAAATTTATAAGACAAAAACCCAAATTATAATGATAACAATAATAGTACAGTGAGAGTCATCAATATATTATTTTAATGTCAAATTTTTTTTTAATTAAATTTTTTATTTCAGTTTGTGAAGTACCTAAGGTGTTTTATTAGTGAAGGACCTCCAGGCTACGCACCATACTGTGAAGAGAGACTGAGAAGAACTTTTGCTAATGGTACCAGGAATCAACCACCTAGCTGGTTAGAACTTCAGGTGAGCACCCCTAACTATCTTAGAAAACCAAAGGCTTAACTACCAGTGTGATATCAGCGTAGATGTCCTATATCTGATTAAGATGTACAAAGTCGGTATATTCCTACCAAGTCTAAATATTTTTGTCTTTTGATGTTTAACAGGCAACCAAGTCCAAGAAACCACTGATGTTACCTATCACTTTCATGGATGGTACAACCAAGACATTGTTAGCTGACTCAGCTACCACAGCCAGAGAACTGTGTGGTCAGCTGGCAGACAAGATCGGACTCAAAGACCAGTTTGGTTTCTCTCTCTACATTGCACTCTTTGACAAGGTAAAGAGATTTCTATGTTGACAATTGTAGACAGTTTTGATACTTATGTTTACATACATCTTGTTGCAGATTTCAGGAGATATGCAAATATGCCTAGCAACAAAGGTTGTCAAACATGTGATCATGGTCAAGCTTTCGCCATGGCCATGTGTGATGATGTTGAGAACAATAGTGTTGCTAAGTATTTGACACTTTCAGCTTAACCACCCTCACGTGGTTGATATGGATGCAACGGCTCACATAGGATCTCGTGAGGTCTGCCGCGAGATGAAAAATGGCTTATTGTAAGCTGGTAGTACTTAGCATTATTCATATATGAAAGATAACTCAAGTGATATATGAAATTTTCATTGTTATCGAGACCGTTAGAAATTGTAAGAGAACTTTACACCCATATCTAATATCTCATTAAAGGAGCATGTTGAAAATAATGAAATTTTCACTTTTCAGGTCTCGTCACTTGGCAGTGGTAGTGATCACGTCATGGACGCCATCTCACAATGTGAGCAGTATGCAAAGGAACAAGGTGCACAAGAGCGTAATGCACCTTGGCGTTTGTTCTTCCGTAAAGAAATATTTGCACCTTGGCATGATCCAAGTGATGACCCAGTCGGTACTAACCTTATCTACCAACAAGTGGTCAGAGGAATTAAGTTTGGAGAGTACAGATGTGAAAAGGTAAGGCTGTGTAACACCATTATGTGAATAGTGCCCTCTAGTGGTATATGATGGGCGATGGCTACAGCGCCCCCTTGTGATATCTTACAGAAGAGAAGTGGGTGTGAAAACATAAGATCAGTACTTTAAAGTGTGTAGGGTTCTCAAGTGATGGGTTTTAGCAATATCTGAGTTTGGAGGTATGAGGGATGTGCCTTTACAATGTATAGCACCCTCTAGTGGCAGGTCATAGCAGTAGAATTTAGAAAGAGTAGTTGTGAAAAAGTTTACCAATATTCCTTTAACATGAATATCGCCCTCTGGTGATAGATGACAACTGCTATTCCACTACATACAATTTCCATACATCTGTTTGCATCATTTCGTGAATGGAAGAGTGTTTTTCATTGACAAATTCCTACTTCTAATTGTGTATTTTGCTATGTGTACAGGATTCCGACCTAGCAGCAATTGCAGCACAGCAGTATTACGTAGAGTATGGAAAAGACATGAACTATGACCGTCTCCTTGGCCTTCTACCAACCTACATTCCAGACAGTGCTATGACAGGATCTAAAACTATAGAACGATGGGCTCAAATGGTCATTGCTGAACACACTAGGGTAAGTGTCTACCAACGTACATTCCAGACAGTGCTATGACAGGATCTAAAACTATAGAACGATGGGCACAAATGGTCATTGCTGAACACACTAGGGTAAGTGTCTACCAACCTACATTCCAGACAGTGCTATGACAGGATCTAAAACTATAGAACGGTGGGCACAAATGGTCATTGCTGAACACACTAGGGTAAGTGTCTACCAACATACATTCCAGACAGTGCTATGACAGGATCTAAAACTATAGAACGATGGGCACAAATGGTCATTGCTGAACACACTAGGGTAAGTGTCTTGACAACGTACATTCCAGACAGTGCTATGACAGGATCTAAAACTATAGAACGATGGGCACAAATGGTCATTGCTGAACACACTAGGGTAAGTGTCTACCAACGTACATTCCAGACAGTGCTATGACAGGATCTAAAACTATAGAACGGTGGGCACAAATGGTCATTGCTGAACACACTAGGGTAAGTGTCTACCAACCTACATTCCAGACAGTGCTATGACAGGATCTAAAACTATAGAACGGTGGGCACAAATGGTCATTGCTGAACACACTAGGGTAAGTGTCTACCAACGTACATTCCAGACAGTGCTATGACAGGATCTAAAACTATAGAACGATGGGCACAAATGGTCATTGCTGAACACACTAGGGTAAGTGTCTACCAACGTACATTCCAGACAGTGCTATGACAGGATCTAAAACTATAGAACGATGGGCACAAATGGTCATTGCTGAACACACTAGGGTAAGTGTCTACCAACCTACATTCCAGACAGTGCTATGACAGGATCTAAAACTATAGAACGATGGGCTCAAATGGTCATTGCTGAACACACTAGGGTAAGTGTCTACCAACGTACATTCCAGACAGTGCTATGACTGGATCTAAAACTATAGAACGATGGGCTCAAATGGTCATTGCTGAACACACTAGGGTAAGTGTCTACCAACCTACATTCCAGACAGTGCTATGACAGGATCTAAAACTATAGAACGATGGGCACAAATGGTCATTGCTGAACACACTAGGGTAAGTGTCTACCAACGTACATTCCAGACAGTGCTATGACAGGATCTAAAACTATAGAACGATGGGCTCAAATGGTCATTGCTGAACACACTAGGGTAAGTGTCTACCAACGTACATTCCAGACAGTGCTATGACAGGATCTAAAACTATAGAACGATGGGCTCAAATGGTCATTGCTGAACACACTAGGGTAAGTGTCTTGACAACGTACATTCCAGACAGTGCTATGACTGGAGCGAAAGCAGTGAATATTCATGAGAGGTGTTTACACTGAAGGGCATAAGAACTTAGGAGTCATGCATATTCATTGTTCAACCATGAATAATTATTTCTGCTGACTCCCATGATGCAATGTGGCCATAGCAAAGATACCTTATAAAGGCACATGATCAACTTTATGTGTCTATGAAATCACAAGTAATTGTAGGTGATACAAAATTATGAAATGAATCTCGGGAGCCATAGTTTATAAAAATGTCTCCATTTCATGGAGTGGTGTTCCCCTTTAAACTTTGTTTCTAATAAAGAATTTTTAATAGAATTATTACTCGGAATGTTACGCAAACAGGACTTTCTTAGAGGACTTTTGGGGTCCATCTCTATGGTCGCATCATTTCCACTACAATGCCTAATAGTAAAGCCAGCAAATAAATTGCAAAAAAAGATAAAAAATATGTAAAAAAGTTATTGTACGTACAATACTAAACATTTTACATATTTATTATGATTTTGCAATTTATGGAGTTACAAACAAGGACTTGGCATGTGTTTTTTTCACATAAATTTTTCAAGTAGGAAGCCATGATAAAATGGTTTTATAAATTAAAAATCCAAAATAAATAAATGACCAATCCTCGTCCATATGACCACTTTTATGTCTACTTATAATTGGTGTGATTTCATTTATAGAGTTACTATGTCAAAGAAGGAGTAGAGAAGTTGAAGGTCAAGGAGGATGTCGTCAACTATGCCAGGTTCAAGTGGCCTCTGCTGTTCTCTAGATTTTATGAAGCATACAAGTTTTCCGGACCAAGCCTTCCAAAGAATGATGTGATTATTGCTGTCAACTGGACTGGTGTCTACGTCGTGGATGACCAAGAACAAGTCTTGTTAGAGCTTACCTTCCCAGAAATCACACAAGTTTCAAGTAGCAGGTAAGATCAGTGTCAGGTTCTAAAGTTTTTTAAAAATCTGTAAAAAAAAAAAAAAAAAAAAAAAAAAGAAGAAGAGAAAAAAAAAGAGTTGCTTTACCCTGGTGGTAGAACCTAGCACATAATCACAATATTTCTAATAAGACTTTTTAGATGAATAACACCCTATTGTGAGATATGTTGGCACTATTATTTTATCAAGTTTCAAGTAGCAGGTAAGATAGATATTGCAGTGTAAACTTTCCAGTTGTACTACATTTGTTAAGGAAGTACATCACATTATTCAATATAACTTTTGCAGAGATTTCCCTATCTTATACCATAATTTTGTTGAGAAACCCTGCTAAAATACGTAGGGAACGTAGATAGATTTTATATTCTAGACAGTCTGTCCTTAACAAAATAATGTACTTGTACATGTAGTAGAGTGAAAACAAATCAATCAATACTACTGAATAGGCAATTGCAGACTGCAAACAGGAAATTGAGAATACAGCGCCCTCACTCAAATTAAGGGTATCATCACCTCATAGTACCATTTCTTAAGAGCTTTGTCCCTTGGTATTCTGTAGAAATGTAAATCAGGGATGTTTTTCAAATTGTTCAGACATTGAGGAAAGCAGCAGTGCTCTATGATTAATCATGCAAGTAACCTATACCATGTATACCCCCAAGGTACACACAGACAGGAAGTAGAGCGCCACCATGGCAAATTTTGGAAAGGCCTATTCTAAAATGATTTGTGTACGTGTATGATAGCTAGTTGTTTATCTGACCTTACAGTGATAAAGTCACCAGCTGTTACATATGTTGTAGGATTAGTATGGACCTAGGTATTGTTACCAGTTATCCATAGTAACAGTCTGTGAAAGCATGCACTGTTTGAATCAGCAGTTTTACTAGATTAGTCACAGAATTTAAATGAGATATAGTCAATATATATATGAATGTGAAAGACCAGTGGGTATAGCTTTGTTTATAAGCAGGCTACAGACGGGTTTATAGACATATGTGTAACACATTTTCTGAAAACTTCAACAGTTTGAAGAGTGGATGTAGGTAATGTAGTGTATACATATATACAATGAGTAACACTGAAGTAAAGCACTTTCTCTATGTACTACACTCATTTATAGCATTCATATCAAGTGTAAAAGTATACTGTTTCAATTGGTTTATTTACAAGCCTAGCATGTGGCCTTTTTAATGTTGTCAATTAGCAAATGAAAAAGTATACTTTTACACTTGATATGGATGCTATAAATGATTGTGGTGCATACAGAAAACACTTTACTTTGGTGTTATGGGTTGTACTTGATATGGATGCTATAAATGATTGTGGTACATACAGAAAACACTTTACTTTGGTGTTATGGGTTGTATAAATGTGAAAGGACAGTCGGTATACCTTTGTTTATAAGCAGGCTACAGACAGGTATATAGACATACGTGTTAGTTTTAGCATCTCTGTTCTCTGAATCAGCAATTTAAATACATATAGCGTGATGAGTGACAGGAGGTCTAGATGAACTAGTGTTTACATGCATATAATGTGAAAGGAAATTGGGTGAATGACGGAGGATTTAGATGACGTGGAATGAATACATATACATTAATATGAAAGACCAGCATAGCTCTGTTCAGGACTTAGTATGTAGATGTACATACAATTCATGGCGACTCTGTTGTTGTTGATAATGATATGAACATCTTTAGACCACGTTTACAGTAATCTGGCAACGCTAATGTTTTTTTATTTATTGTTTGATAAACTACAGGTACATGTATTGATATGATAAATCAGAAAATACATTTACAATGTACATTAGCTATGTTGTCAGTATCATATTACTACTACACTTACACTACACAAACACGGTCAGTTCTTTTAGAAATGTTCACATCGAGATTGGTTTGAAATAAGTCTATTGCTCAAAGTAAAATGAATTTATAATGGTATAATATTCAGTAATATTCAGTGCCATGTTTATAAATAATCATTTAGCTTCTATGCTATAAAATGGTCTGTTTTAGCCTGTGTGGTTTCTAATGAAAGACCACACTTCTCAATGTTTGTCAAAAATGATAAAAACTTGGTTTTCTTTACAATAGTAATGAGGTAAAATGCTATTGTAGGTACTGAGAATAAGTCAATCTTGTAGTTCTATTTTGACCCTCTAGCATGAGATATTGTTACAGGTACGTATAATCACATTCAATTGTTGTGACGTTGTTGGTATTTTTGTTCTTCACCAGGACTGGCAGAGCACATGGTCAAAGCTTTACATTGCTAACAGTGAAGGGAGATGAGTATACATTCACATCGTCCAACGCTGAAGACATCAGAGATCTTGTCGTTGGTTTCCTTGAAGGTTTGAAAAAGAAATCACGATTTGTAGTAGCTTTACAAGACACACCAAATCATGGTAAGTTTAATTAGACCTCAATTTTTACAACTGCTGACATCAGAGCATGGATGAATGGAACTAGCTGTTACAAACAAGGAAAGTAAACAAACGAATTAGATTAAAAACACTTCACACAGCATGTTGGAACAGCAGAGGCTTGTATTACATTTCATGGTTTGATAAGAACAGTTTTATGGCCTCTTTATGTGTATATGAAATGCCAGGGGAACTTCAAATTTGTTTGTGAATGTGACCTATTAAAAGTATTATGTAAAGAGGCCATACAGCTGTTCTTATCAAATGATGAAATGTAATAGAAGTCTCTATACTGCCAACATGCTGTGCAAGTGTTATTAATCCAATTGAGTTTACTTTTACTATTTGTATCAGGTTCATTAGTCCAGGTCTGATGTGGCTAGTGTACATTTCACATTATCTAGTGGAGATGTAAACACAGATAAGTAATGATGTTGATTATCATGAAAAAAGCAAACAATTGAAACCATTTAAATCATCAAGTCAATGTAATCTTTCAGCTAAAGCCAGTTTCTATTGCACTGTGAAAGAATAGCAATGCTTATCAGTGTTCAGTGTGATTGGGCAAAGGATCCTGCTGTGTTTGTTGTGTCTCTGTTATTGTTAGTCTAGAGTTGAAATTTCTCCAGCTCTGTGTCAAAAGACGTGATGTCCCATGAATGAAACTCCAAGGTAACGCAGATTGCAACATAATAAAATAAGCCGTTTTTCAATCACATGTTTGACAACCGTTGTTGCTAGGCATATTTGCATAACTCGCGACATCTGCAACAAGACTTAAAATCCCTTTTTGTGATCGATGTTTTGTATCCCATTACAGAACAAGGTTCATCATTCCTAAACTTCCAGAAAGGTGATTTAATCATCTTGGGACAAGAAAATGGTGACTCTGTCATGAACAGTTGGTGTTACGGTGAAAACGAAAGGACTGGTAAGAAGGGAGACTTTGCTGCTGAATGTGTTTATGTTCTACCAACAATCACAAAACCACCACCTGAGATAGTGGTAAGTGGGACCTCAAAGCCTTGAGTAGTATGTGTGCAGTTTTCTCAAACTTCTAAACATATTACTCTGCTAATTGAGCCTTCGGTTTACTTTGGGTTTGGTTGATAGTGGTTCCTCTGTTGTGTGATTCTAATCACCCTGTGATCAAGAAAGTGTAAACATTGGAAGTCCCAAAACAGCAAAGCAAGTTAATGGCGCTCATTCAATAAAACTCTGTTGACACCTCCCTACTGAGACTATAATTAAACCATCCATTCAATAGCTTATCACTGTTGTATCAACATATAGTGACAATAGATTTAGTTTGTGTCTGTCTTAGTAAACCAAAGGCTTAATTACCAGAGTAATATATGATACGATGGATATGATGTTACTTCGACGTGCGGTGGTATTTTTGAAGGACAGTACTGCTGATCCTAATGATATCACTTGAGAAATCAACTGATCCAACAACAAAATCTCTTAAATTTAACTTTTCACAAACTAATTTGATTTAAATATTCTTTCCAACTACTTATATTTCACTATAAAAACAAGGTTCCAATCAATGTATTCTTACAAAAATTTGAAGTTGAATTTCCTAGTATGTATACTCCCAACCATCTTGCATGTCAGTAATACCCCCTAAGTTTGTGCAGAATACATACCTTCATATTGTAGCCTCCTAACTTAGTGTAAATTTGTCTCCATGCCAGGCCTTGTTTACAATTCAGCCAAGTAGCATGACAGATAGAATGATGAGTGCGACAGAGATGGCAATGCAGCAAGAAACAGAACCAATGGAGAAACCACATACCTTAGAACAATTCTCAATAGATCACTTTAGGTAAGTCAAATTTTACCTGGCAGAACTTAATGACTGTACATAACTTATGTATCACCAAATGTTACCTTTCTCTGATATGGTAAAACTTAATTCTAAGGAAATATAATGTCTAGCACATGTAGTCTCTAGTTCTCTTTTTACAGAACCATCGTTTCATTAGAAGTGTAGTCTTAGAACTGTGTATATATTACAGCCTGCAAAAAAACACTGATGTGTTTCCCTGCTCATGGTAAGCAGGAATGAGACAAGTTTCATGCAAAGGTATATTTAATGTCAGTAACTTATCAGAGTATAAACACCTGGCTCTCCAGTTTTTTATAGCCCTTGAAAAAGACTTTCTGTGCTCAGTCGAAACGTCGAGATTCAAATAAAGTAGAAGTTTTAACCAGACTTGGACTTGTCCTTTTATTCAAACTCAAGTATAAACACCCTCGGAGCAAGGATCCCATAACTCTGTTTACTGATAGAATACTACATGTTATAACAATGGAGTACTACTGTTAGTGTTACATTATAACTTCCACAGATATAAATAAACTCTGAGAAAAGCGTCGCCCGAACCTACATCCATTGTTGTAATGTTGTTTATACCTAATTTTGTCATTGCATGAAATCTTTCCTCAGCTCACTTCATAGCAAACACCAAGGTGTTTTTTTTCATGGGTTGCATATATAAATGCTGATCTTACTGACATGCTATTGTAGTAGATATCTAACATGATATAAACGTAACTGTATCAATAGTCCCATTTCCATTCAACTGGATGACAATCTGTTCAGGTTGAGTGATTTTTGACTGTGTAGTCATAGAACACAGACAAAGACGTATATTTTTTTACATTAACAGAACTCCGCCCAAGAAGACACTGACAGCCACCTTATCAAAGAGAAGAGGTAAAGACACACTGTGGAGTTATACTAAGGAACCGATTAGACAACCACTGCTTAAGAAGTTACTCAGTAGTGATGAATTAGCACAAGAAGCTGTCTTAGCTTTCTTAGATATCCTTTCAAAGTATTTTACTTTACAGCTGCTGACGTGGAAGGAAATTGACAAACGGAACATGTTGCAAACAGGGAAAGTAAACAAATGAACTGGATCACTTAAAGCACAGCATGTTGGAACAGCAGAGACTTGTATTACATTTCATAGTTTGATAAGAACAGTTTTATGGTATGACCTCTTTATATGTGTACATGAAATGTCAGGGAAACTTTAAATTTGTTTGTGATGTGAAGTATAATGTAAAAAGGCTATACAACTGTTTTTATCAAATGATGGGATATGTGTCTGTATTTCCAACATACTGTGCCATATGCTATTAATCCAATTCAGTTGCTTACTTTCCCTGTTTGTAACAGGTTCCGTTAATGCTTCAGTGTCCACAGTTGTAGTTATGATTTAACTTAAATCTCGAACTAAATCTTCGAGGAACGGAATTCCATTTCAGCAGTTGCAACAGTTTCAGAGAAGTACCATGCACTTACAGTGATGAGCATGAAGTAAATACACAAGGGCTGTGTAGTTGGCCAGTTCTGAGTGTTTTGTACCCGTCACTTTTGTCCAAATACATGTTTTGTCCCCTAGGTTCTGTCCCTAGGTTCTGTTTTTCCTTGTCATCACTATAGTCAGTACAACTGACATGAACAAATTCTAACTTTTAACTCCAATGTTTTCAAGCAGTAGAACTTCATAAGATTTTGTTCCATAATTGGTTAATTTGTATGTATTGCACTGGATTTTTACCGTATTTCAACACCGCAACAACAACATCGAGACGGATCAATGTTGTCTTGACCCGTAATGTAAATTCTGTATTTTCTGTTTAAACTCGTTAAACCTGGCTTCTGCATGGTATGATATTACATGTAGTTTGATGTATTGTTTATTTTTCTTGAAAAGAATTCTTTTCTTAACTTGATCTTACCTCTCATGAAATATATGGGTGATTATCCATCAAGGAGAACTCGTAGTGGTAATGAACTCACTGATCAAATATTTGAAGCTGCCCTAAAACATGAACCACTTAGAGATGAAATCTACTGTCAAATCATCAAGCAGCTTACAGGAAACAGAATAAGGTTTGTAAAACGCTCTGTGATTGGTTAGTCATTGAATCATTTCTCAGTTACCAGTTTATCTGATAGGTTGTAGTTATCAAAGTATCCAGTTGATCAGCCAATTATCAAGTAGCTTACAGGAAAGAGTTTTGTGTAACAGCTATTCTGATTGGTTGCAGCCATCAACTTGTTCACTCTGTACATCAGACAATAATTCATGCATAAAGGACTACATAACAGAATATGTGATTGGTAACTGTACTGCTGTATTGTAGTATTTTAACCCACTAGAGGGCGCTATTTATCTAAAAGGTTTTAACCCCAAGTTGATGTGTTGTTATTTACAGACTTAGTGAGGAGAGAGGCTGGGAACTTGTGTGGCTTGTCACTGGTATCTTTGCCTGCAGTCAGACACTCCTTCCAGACGTGACCAAAATTCTACGATCAAGACGACACCAGCTTGCCGTAGATTGTCAACAACGGTTACAAAAAACAATCCGGAATGGTCAGCGGAAATATCCACCTCATTTGGTGGAAGTGGAAGCTATCCAACATAAAACAACACAGATATTCCATAAAGTCTACTTTCCTGATGATACTGATGAGGTATGTAGTAAGATCAAGTAAACTAAGGTGTCAATAATAGATACTATAACTTTGGTTAAGTTAGGGGGTCTGACCTCATTCAGTTAAATCTCTGCTGTATGGTCATCTGAAAACTGATTAAGGTGTATGTAACAGTCCATCTGATTGGTTTTAAGATGTATGTAACAGTCTAATCTGAGTGGTTAGATATTATGTTTCTTGTTCAGAAATTTGCTTTGTTGAATTCATTGAATGTGACACTGAAGATGATATATGTGAGTTTGCTGGAGTTTTTTATCACCAGAACTTTCCAATCGTAAAATGTTTTATTCTTCAGTGCACTTTATTACAAATGTTCTCTTTTCAGGCATTTGAAGTTGACTCAGGTACAAGAGCAAAAGACTTCTGTCAGAATATAGCCACACGTCTTAGATTGAAGTCTTCAGAAGGGTTTAGTTTATTTGTCAAGATTGCTGATAAAGGTTAGTATATAAATAGTGTATCTCAAATATATGAATTAAGTTATGTGATTGAAACCCAAAATATTATGATTATGAATGTTAATTAGCTTTTCCTACAAATGTCACAGCAAGAGGGCACTGTTCATAATCTTGGCTCCATTGTTTAGATGAGTGCTTGAGGGCGCTGTTCATGATCTTGAATTTGTCGACTAGTCAGACCACAGCTTGAGGGCACTGTTCATGATCTTTGATTCGTCCTCCACTGTTCAGACCCCAGCTTGAGGGCGCTGTAGATAATGTTGGAATTTGTCCACCATTTAGATCACTGCTTGAGGGCGCTGTTTATAATCCTGGATTTGTCATCCATTATTTAGACCATTGCTTGAAACTTCTGTTCATTTTATTTGTTTTCAGTTATCAGCGTACCAGAGGGAGATTTCTTCTTTGATTTTGTCAGACATTTGACAGATTGGATTAGGAAGGCCAGACCAAGTAGAGATGGTAAGTCTATCAAAATTAGCTGTGACGAAAGTGTGGCGTCAGAAGGGGTGGGGGCATAACAATAAGAGATAGTGTCAATAAGGGAAGGGGAGGGGGCAAAGGGAAATACTGACAACTCTTATTTTATTTTGTGACATTCTGGCTATCCTAGTTAAGAAATTATGGTTACAATAATGACAGTGATAGCAAATGAGTGAATATGAATGTGAATATGAGGACGATGGCAGTGGTAAAGAATGTGTGAATACGAATGTGAATATGAGGATGATGACAGTGATAGCAAATGAGTGAATATGAATATGAGGATAATGCTTGCAATGATAATTTAGTATAACTAGAATAAAGTTTGTTGTGATAATTCATATTCATGGACATAATCATACCCATGAAAATTCCTACTCACAAGTCGAAAACATTTCTTGGAAGCAAATCTCAAATTTTCGCTGATGTCTCAACAGCATCATCAGGGGTGTACTTCAATTGATATTTACTTCCAAGAACTGTTTTGACTCTTTGAGTAGAAATTTTAATTCGTAACTCAAAGTATGATATTGGTATATAAAGGGGAACACTACTCCAGAAAATAAAGGTATTTCTATAAACTTTAGGTTCTGGAGAGTCATTTCATAATTTTACATCACATAAATTTCACTCGGTTGCCAAGAAACACCAAATTGAAACTCTTTTCAGCTCTGTTGTTCTTTGAGTTGTGGGTCTTAGTAGGCATACATATTTATTAGACGCACTCTGAATATTCATGATTCCTAAGTGCTTATTACCTTAAGATAAATAGTCATGAATATTCATTGTTCATCTAATTCAAATGAACAACTGAGTGATTATCCTGAAAGATCTAGCCGTTTGACATCCAGATGCTTACTTGGTTACATAGCAGACCAACGGCTGGATCTTTCTGACTATGGAATGATGTCCTCCACTTTACAATAATTCAATTTGGTTACAGGTACCATGCCAGTTTTAACATACCAAGTGTTTTTTATGAAGAAATTGTGGACAAACACAGTACCAGGCAAAGACCCCAACGCTGACTGTATATTCCACTATCACCAGGTATGCAAACTTATGCCAACACAAAACTGTTTTCTTCTTATGAAACTTCATCTCTTCGAATCAAAGTCTAATTTTGTCCCCATCACAAAATTGAAAATTGTTACCCTGAAATTTTTGGCAGAATACTTCAGTCTTTGTCAACAGATTAACCAACTACTCAAAATTGTATCAAGTCAGTCACATAGGGTTGTAGTCTATTGATGGATATAAGTACATTCATTATCATTAGCAAGTATTCTGAGCCTATTAGTTGAACCTTTGGTTTTCTAAGATAGACACAAACTAAAACTATTGTCACAACATGTTGATACAACAGTGATAAGCTATTGAATGGATGTTGGTTTAATTATAGTCTCAGTAGGGAAGTGTCTCTGAAAGCTAGTTTATTTAGAGTTCCATAAACTTGCAGTGCTGTTTTGGGACTTCCAATGTTTACAATATCTTGATCACAGAGTGATTAGAATCACACAACAATGGCGCTGCTATCACGCACTTGTGTAATCTACCACATTGAAGGACAATAGATTTATTTTGCGTCTATCTTAGTAAACTGACCAGAGTCATATGTACATAACATGATTTATCAAACATTTAGTTCTAATATGTTTCATTTTTGAAAAGCAGTTCATACAGATGGTAGAATTCCATCCTGTGAAATCTTCAATTGTTCCATCAATGTCAAAGCATTATGTCAGATGTGATGGTTTCTGTGACAACACCAGGTATCATTACCATGGCAACAACTCATTAAACTGTTCTTTGTTTTCAGGAGCTTCCTAAACTTCTCCGGGGTTACCACAAATGTACTAAGGAAGAAGCCACACAATTAGCAGCACTACAGTACAGAGTCCGATTTGGTGACGACAAATCAGAGTTCCCTAATATTCCGTAAGTGTTGTATTTATGATTAGTACTTTATTATCCCTCACAGGGAAACTTCTTTTGGAGCAACACAGAAAAACATACATATATACACAGTAAATACACAAGTACAAAAGTAATGTCTATTGAATCTATGAATATTGACTTGACTGTAGAGTACTTACTTGTATGTATTTCCCTATTTTTTCATTCTACAGTAAAATGTTACGAGAGTTACTTCCAGGAGATCTCATCAAGACACAATCACAGGATGATTGGAAGAGAGTAAGTCTCCATTTTTTGACACTCTTCACTTCCCCTGTACCCCTTCACTTCACTACAAATGAGCCCCCAACTCACATGCACTCAGCCAGTCCGATACACACACACACACACACACACACACACACACACACAGTCTCTTTCTCTCTCTCTCTCTCTCTCTCTCTCTCTCTCTCTCTCTCTCTCTCTCTCTCTCTCTCTCTCTCTCTCTCTCTCTCTCTCTATGCACAGTCTCATGCAAACTCTCTCACACACACACACACACACATCAACACTTTCTTCCTTCCAGAAATATTCATATTATTTCTATAACTTGAATTTATGATAAAAGACACTTTCACTTATATTTTGTATTCTATTGCGTAGGCCATAATTGCTGTCTACAACAAACATTCTGGCAAAACAAGAGATGAAGCCAAGATTGCCTTCCTTAAAATCATCTATAGGTGGCCTACCTTTGGATCAGCTTTCTTTGAAGTCAGGGTAAGTGTCTCCTTGTTTGATTGGCTGAAATACTACTCCAAGTTTTCAATTGTCCAATGACATAGTTGATAACATCATGTTTATGGGTAATCATATCATATTTACATGTACATGCTGCAAGTAGTTTCTCATTTCATGTTAACCAATCAGATGAGCTGACTTTGCCTCTATGGAATAGGCAGATGTGTTCTGCATCATGTCATTTGATTGGATACATATTTTCAATTAACCAATCAAGCTTCAAATATTTTTCTCAGCAACCAATCATATAGTCCGTTATACCTGTCACAGTTAGCACTAATCTGTCACATTAAACTTGATTGGGTGAAAGGTTTTTCTTTTAAACATAACATCTGAAGTTCTAACGAGTGTATCTGTCTGAAAACTTCATTGCTAAGAAAAAAATCAACAAATGCGTCCTTTCCTAAAGAAGTGGACACCCTTGATAACATTTAGACTGAGCAAGTAAGAATAACTGCAATTCTTGTTATTTTCTCTGTAGTTAAAATCTGAAATGTAAAATGTTAAGAGAACTTGCTTATCAACTTATCAATTTCATAAAATGCAAATAATGTCATCCATTTTCATATATGCTAACTTAACTATCATATTATCTCTCTTCTCAATTTCTTGATCACTTTTAGGCTGTGAGTATCACATCTTAGTTCATTTTCATGAGTTTATGTTCATCTGTTTCTTTCCCCATAAGCCATTCCAGTCAGCGTTTTCCCCTTGTATGTCACTCTTGTCCAGTGTCTATGTATAGACTTCACCACTGATGATCTGTGAAATCTAGTTACTATTTTGACGTAATTTTACATAATTGAGATCATCCTGTGTTTATTTTGTGTCTGCTAAATAATTGAGTACTGTGTACTTCAGTGAAATATGTGGACCATTATGAATAAAGAAGACTATTGGAAGTATGCTATACAAGTAGCCGTTATGTTAGGTGGTCTAATCCTAATGCTTATCCCATATTACCACCCAACTCTACACTCCCTAGCTTGATGGCAATTATATATTTATGTTGGTGGATTGAACTATGTGTCTATCCCAGGCTTACCCAAATCTAAACTCCCTAGCTCAATGGCAATTATATATTTATGTTTGGTGGTCTAACCCTGTTATGTGTCTATCCCAAAGTCTTACCCAAATCTAAACTCCCTAGCTCAATGGCAATTATATGTTTGTCAGGTGGTCTAACCCTGTGGCTATCCGAAAATAGTACCCAAATCTAAACTCCCTAGCTCAATGGCAATTATATATTTATGTTTGGTGGTCTAACCCTGTGCCTATCCAAAAATTGTACCCAAATCTAAACTCCCTAGCTCAATGGCAATTATATATTTATGTTTGGTGGAGTCTTTTAGAAAGGCTTTGTGTTGGAACACATCTGAAAAAACATCTAAGTTTTATACAATGTACTCTGAACCCAAATATCAATACTTATATCATATTTCCATCCCTCTCTCATTAAATGCCATTATTTTTTTGTTCTGACAGCAAACCACTGAGCCCAGCTTCCCAGAGATCCTACTGATTGCTATCAACAAATTAGGAGTGAATTTGATAGATCCACGGAGTAAAGAGACACTGGCTACCTACCCATTCACTAAGATCTCTAACTGGAGTAGTGGTAACACATACTTCCATATGACCATTGGAAATCTGGTCAAGGGCAGCAAATTACTGTGTGAAACATCTTTGGTGAGTAAAAAACGTCAGAAATATGTCATTCGTGAGTAAAGATGAATAGCACTCTAGATTAACTTGTTTCTGAGGGTATTGATGGGGTTATTACTACACAAATGTATGTAAAAGAACCTGAGTTCCAAAAATTAAAAAGAATTGACGATGGAGACAGCTGACCTGTGTTAGTATGTATAGCATTCAATTCACATTACAATGAAACAAGCTGAAAGGGCACTTTTTAAAGTATGCTACAGTACTCAGCCAGTCACTTCCAGATGATAACATACTCCTAAATAGCGCCACCATTGGTCAAACTGTGCAATCTTTTGTTTTTTTCCCCATTAATGGGAATATACCATACGAGGAGGCATGTACGTGTAGAACTTACAGCAACCCTAGTGTTCCCTCAAGTATGAACTTTCAAAGACATAAACAAACTGATGAAAGTTTTAGCATCTTCAAAGGCAGTTTTAATTGTCAACCGCTGATAAAATGATGTTCTGATTACGGGCATCTCTAAATGATAACTGATTAGTTGTATTAGAAGTAAGATGTTTGTTGGAAAGAAACAATGGACATGACATGATTCTTCACCTGCTAATGAATTGTTTGTTTGTTTTTGTTACCAGGGTTACAAGATGGATGATTTGTTGACGTCCTACATCAGTCTTATGTTGACCACAATGAATAAACAGAGACCGATGAGGAAAACGTAGAGTACCGGCACAACTATCAGATTTAAGAACGGACTTCAAACATTACCACAGAAAGTCAACTATCAATATTCTAGGGAAAATCAATTATATTACTATGGAAAGTCAGATATCAGCAAATGTAGTAAACATCAAACATATACTACTGTGGAAAGTGAACTATCAGTAATCTAGTGGACGTCAAATATATTACCATGGAAAGTGAACTTTCAGCAATTTAGTGGACATCAAATATATTACCATGGAACTATCAATAATTTAGTGGACGTCAAATATATTACCACGGAAAGTGAACTATCAGCAATCTAAGATAGACACAAACTAAATCTATTATAGTTACATATTGTAAATTACACAAGTGGATGATATTGATTACTTTGTTTTTATTTATACCGTGTAATTAAGATAGTGCAAACACTTAAAGTCTTTGAAAATGTACGTTAGAACCGTATGAAAATCTGTAAAAAAAATAAAACCATACTCCGAATTGAAAAAACTCGCTATCTGAGACACCATCCTTCTATGAGTGTAATTACTTCATTAGCATATATTAACCTAAAACTAAAACATTTAATTTGTGTCTGTTTTAGCTATTTTTATTTGCGATCGCTTCGCGTGACATGTTCAAAACAGATAGCAAACGTTATTCACATCACAAAGTATGAATTTATCCATTAATGTGTTTATCATGCTCGGTAAAATAAATCCACTTTACTCCAAATAACAAGGGTATACTTTGTTTTCAAATTGTCAATTTTGATTTTCTGTTTATTTATATTTTGAAATTATACTTTTGGGTTCAGGAAATTTATACTCTTACCCTATTTTCGATTTAATATTTTGGGTTAAAATGTTATTAATAAGGTATACAAATCAGTTTTGGTGGAATATTTGATGGAATGATAATCATATTTTTCTTTCTTTGTTGTGAGGACACAACCGGAGTGTAAGTTTTTTTCCGAAGTCGAATCTATCACTGATTAAGGCATCTAGAGAAATATGTTGTCTTGTGGAAAAATTTATTGACATTGAGAATGTAGATGAAGGCAGCAGTTATGCAAGAAATATATCATTGATATAAATATAAAGGCTAGATTTTATACATTAGAATGTCAATAAAATCATGCATACAGAGGGTGAAATTTTGTTGAATTATCGCATAACGAAGTTGTCGTTTTTCAAAAAGATGACTGCCGCAGTACACCGGCAATGTTTCTTTTGAAGGATACATTATCACAAATTACTACATGAGTCTACAAAGTAGATTTAATACATTGTCACAAATTGTTTCAAAGTAGCAAGATTTGCTACTCACTGATTGGCTATTCATTATCCAATCAGAAACTTGCATGCATGGCAACTTTTGACTTTTAACCTTTGAACCAAAATGGTGGTCATGCATAGAATATTGAAGAGTCTAAAAAATATTTTTACTACATTATTATGAGATTGGTATGTATATCTTGATATTGTATTCAGCTGATGACATATTTGTATATTTAGGCGTGTCATACAAATTTATTTGAAAATATTGGCTATAAATTATTCACCGTTTTGTCCCCCATCGAATCGTAATATGCAAATGAACATCTGGTATGTTTGTGAACTTTAGCTGAGGGTGTGTAGATAGTAGTGCAAGACATTGATAATTTTGTAGTTTACTATTTAACTGTTGTTTGATGATGTTTGTTGAGTGTGTGTATTTGCAATGAAAAGATGGACAAGATATGTCTTCAAAAGCTTACATTTTTTTTCTGTGAAATTAAACTGCTAACAGACACCTTCGATTTGTACCCTTTGAAAATACCCAACACAAACAATATCATCAGTATACAAGTGACAGCTATCATCCCTACAACATAGTGGTAGCACCCAATGTAAAAACCCCCAACAATGTAGTGGTATCACCCAATATGCAAATTTTGACAGTGTTAGGTTTTGATTAATACGATGTGTCTTCGCTATTTATTTTCTGTGTAATTTGTGTTTTTAGGAAAAAATGGGTGGAAATAGAGTCTTGCTAGATTCTGAAAAAAAAGCTGAGAATTCTGACTCCAAAAACTGATAAAACACTCAAATAAAATAAAGTCTGACTATGAGAAACTAATGAACTATTCAACTTTAATTTTAAAAAATAATCCCATCCATGCTCAGAAAATGTGTCTTGTTCATGTCAGAGCTCAGCAAAATCTGTAGTAAAATAAATAAATAAATAAATAAATAACTTGGGATGCTATTTTTGTACCTAAATATGAAGAATTTGTGTGTATATTTTCGGGTAGTTATTAACATATCAAAATAGTTCTTTATTTCTTCGTCTTTTTTTTCTCTGGAAGATAAACAAGAGTGATAGATGCATAGGCATGAAAAAACTCTTATTTACATTTGTCTCTTTTCTGTAACTCTGAAAAAATGGTTTTCCATTGTAATAATTTTAGTGTTTTTTTTTCAAAAGAACATTTATTTGCATAATAAATAAAGCATATTCCAATGACAAGTGAGTTTAGCTGTGTGGGTTTGTTTTTTTGTTTTTAGAACCAAATGGCTATTGCACTGTAAGCTGAAAATATTGCAGTTCTCTCTTGCAATTTCGTGTACAAGCAACACATGTAGGTGCAAGAAACAAAATACCTTATTGTCGTGTATTTTCCAGGAGGAACTCTTTTAGTAGTTTTCATTGATGTCCAGTCTCCACTGTTTTGCCATATTTGACGAACGTGAACGTGATTCAAAGGATATGAGCCATTACTTCTATTGGCCGCCACTCTCTCAACCTGTCCATCAACACATGTATGCCCTCACGTGGAGACACATTACAAAAACGAAGTATGCTTGAT
Source organism: Glandiceps talaboti (assembly GCF_964340395.1). NCBI lineage: Eukaryota > Metazoa > Hemichordata > Enteropneusta > Spengelidae > Glandiceps > Glandiceps talaboti. Next base: position 13,816,971 of record NC_135559.1, read on the forward strand.
TTCACTTTGCGACCGCAAGGGGGCGGGCTTCGATATACAGTTTCTCATTAACCCGGCTTGTGCCACTTTATAATTATGACCATTATAATTTCAATGTGCTTTAACATTGGAAACAACTTTTTAATCTCGTCGGCTTCAGTAAGTCTACTTCTCGCGAGTTCTCGTGATGTACGTGAGGATCATGATTCATTTTTAACCATTAAAAATAGCATATTGAGTTGATCATTTTCTCTCTAGTATTCAACAATATATTTTAAATATCTATTTTAAGTAACTCAATCGTTTTCTAAATAGCGTTGTAATTTAATTTGAAACCAGTGACGTCATACCCTGCAATATGACGTCAAGTCGCGGTAATTGAGCAACTAACAATTATCCCGACATTGATCACTTTGTTACATCATGGAAACTCATCACAGAATATTATTACTTTTCTGTTATTATACAACGAGTTAACATCTGGACTATCTAAGGGTGTTTATACAGAGGGAAATATGCCTATTATCACAATACACATACGCCTAAATTTCACACCCCTTCGATCTCGTTTTGGTTCACTATATTAAAACAAACGTACCGTGTTTCTTTACACATACAATAATACATTTCTTGAGGAGGTCGACAGAGTGACGATTAAGATGAAATACCACAGATAAGGAAAAGACCTTATTTATGAAAAGACATACACACATGTGTGCGTGCGTAGAGACAGACAGACAAACACGCACACGCGTACGTACACATACATACATACTTACATACATACATACATACATACATACATACATACATATATACATACATACATACATACATACATACATACATACATACACACAAACAAACAAACAAACAAACAAACAAACAAACAGACACACGTGTGTATGAAGTGCCTCTTTCCATCAGTTTACCGAAACATTGTAAAGACAGTCTAGCAATGACAGTGATGGTGAAATGACGTGTTTTTATATATGAAGGTATATAATTTAATTGGTTTATAAATCTCTATGGTTACATCCTATTATCAAATCATCACATCTTATCTGTTATATATTTCAACGATAAACTTTCAGATGTTGCAAATTCGTTTATTGCGGTCAGTGGATGTTGTAGAATAAAATACCATTTCGTTCTTTAAATTTCAATAAACAGGTAACTTTCAAATATTACTGTTACCATTTCATCCTCAGTTCTCAGTTGTAACATCACGCCATGGATTTCAACGCATGTGCAGTCAATTCGTTACGCTTGAAGTCGTACAAGAAATGACCATTCTTTATTAATAATGTGAATATATTAACATATTGCAACCGCCAACACGACGATACAATGGAATTTTGACCAAAAACATCAAAAGACGTGCTTGTAATTTTATGTTGTTACAAAAACATAACATAAATTCTAAACATCATGTCAGTTTATATATTCATATCGATCAATAATCCAGTTTTACATTTTTAATAACGTTATTCTTCAAACGTCATAAATAAACCGTTTTCTTTTTTTTTCATTACAACATAAAAGAAATCGACTGTCACTTAACGTTTCCCCACCCGTTACAGTGAAACACAACTAAGCGGAATCGTTGTTTCCAGAAATAGAACCATCAAATCGATTTTCATAATAATGATGTCTAATTTAGTTGCATGACACATATTGTTAATGGTACCATTTGTGTGTCGGACCAAATGGGGTAATTCTAGCGGAAAACTGGTTAATTTTAATGATGCGTTGAAAAAAGAAAGTAAAGAGTTGTGACATGCATGCTTCTCACAAAAAACGACATAGAAATGCAATCAAACCATATCATGGAGACAGGAAAGTAGAAGAAAGGGTTGCCATGTTAATGTTTATATTATGTACCCAACCCCTAATTATCTTGTAGTGTAGACTCAGACATTTCCCACCCCACACGTTCTAATTAGTTGACAGTGTTTTCATGAACAGGCAAATTACGTTTATTTTCCTTCTCTTTCAACATCTCTTTATTTTCTTATCCTCTGTACTTTCTTTTGCCTTTTTTTCTTTTGTTTTGTTTTGTTTTTTATTCTTTTCTGTTGTTGTGTTCTCTTTTCTGTCTCTTTCTTTCTTTCTTTCTTTCTTTTTATAGGAGTGAATAGTGTTAAAGGTGTTATTATATTACAATGTCTGTCTCTACATGACTTGGCGTTTGTTATTGAACAGAGTAAAATGAATTTGACCTTGTCAGGTTTTGGCCGACGGCGTCAATTTACCGGGGAAAAAAAGGATGTTCTAATAAGGTATACTATTATTCAAGTGTCTAAGATCGTCTTAGTACAAAATGTGTAATCATGGGTCTTAAGTGTCTGAGAGCATCTAAGAAGCACGATGATGGATCTCAACTTTTATTTTTCTTGTACGCTAATGTGAAAATGAATGGGAGGGGAAAGGTGACATAGAAGAGTGAATAAACATTGAGCTGGAGAATGGAATAGAAGGGAGTGGTGCGCTTGAAGCTTTCATACAAACTGACGGAATGAGTTTCATTAGCTCATTAGTCAGTGACCAAATTATGATTGGGAGAGTAAATCGTTTCAGTAAGACTTTGCTAACTTAGGCTGAGCTTCTCTCATTGTGTGGGCGTGTTTGAGTGATCATGCCTGACTTTGACTGCACGGCTCTGAATATTCAGTTACTATAGCCATATACAATAAAAACCTATCCCTTTCGAAAAAAAACTCTGCTAGAGGCGACGAATGCATTGTTTTGTCTTTGTTGAAATTTCCCAAGAGTTGACTCTCTCCACATGAAGATGTGTGATGTATTTTATGGCATTACACACAATCCACTCATGCTTGTTAAAATGGTATATCTCATTATTTCGATCAAGGACAGCGAAATAATTAATGAGCTGATTGAAACGTTTTCCATCACGTTGCGTAATCGCATTACAAATGTATTTGTAGTGTTCAGGCGTATATGCCAACAAGGACGGTTTGGCAATTAAAATGTGGTCTGAGGCAACTAAAACCAAGGACAACAAAACGAAACATTGTTGGAACACGAGCCATTGAAACATTCTCAATTATATGAAGGGTTTTTGTCTCATCACCGCCACACAGTGAAATGGTATTAATTCCCCTCACACGATTTTGGATCTGCGAATCGTTTAAGTTTGTGAAAATATGGACCAAGCACGCACGGGGCCGGGGGGTGGGGGTGGGGGGTCAAATAGAAGACGATGGGAAGATACAGTAAAAACAACTTCTGTCGTTGTCAAATCAAAATAATGTATTGTTATACAGTTGTCGTTTTTATGAATATTTCTGGAAAGAAACTGAATATTTATGATTTTTCCCAATGGTACCATGTGACAAAGATAGCGAGGGATGGAGGTACCTTATACTATGCCTATGTATGTAGGCAATAAACAACGCCTACACAGGTAATTACATACATTGTACAATTTGAAATTGATATATATCATTAAATCAACTTTAGACAGTGAAAACATTGTTGTTGTTGTTGTTGTTGTTGTTGTTGATGATGATGATGTTGTTGTTGTTGTTGTTGTTGTTGTTGTTGTTGTTGATGATGATGATGGTGGTGGTGGTGGTGGTGGTGATAGATAGATAGATAGATAGATAGATAGATAGATAGATAGATAGATAGATAGATAGATAGATAGATAGATAGATAGAGAGAGACTAGACGGACGGACAGACAGACAGACAGACAGACATACAGACAGACAGACAGACAGACAGACAGACAGACAGACAGACAGACAGACAGACAGACAGACTCGATAGATTGTTGTTTCCCCTTTGTGTTCGTTCAATATTTGATACGTACACTGCTGTTGGCAGTACCTTTGAACAAAACCTTGTTCTTTTCAAACATGATCAAATGGAGTTGCGAGCACTGTATCGACCGTACTCTAAAAACTTACTTCGACAACACACAAAATTGCTGTCGTTCCGCTAAAGTAATCGCCATTAACGCAACGATGTCATTATCAGAGTCACCGCTGTATCATTACTTTGTGTAATTCTAAAAACAAAGTGAACCAAAACAACAACAACAACAACAACAACAACAACAACAATTTGCTCCACGATCAACAAAAATGCTCAACAACAGTCTGAGAAACTGACATCATGACAGACTGGCGTAACCAACACTTACAGGGTTCCAGCACCCATTTACCATTCGTTACAGTATACTTTTGTGGTTTACACACCTTTTGGTGTTTTTTTAAACAGTGATTGTCTTTGGTCAACAAAAGTATAGTCGGTAGATTTTGAACAGGTTGTTAATTTTCCCCTCAGCATGATAAGTATCATTCAAGGACATGGGTGATAAGCAAATAATTGAAACACATAATTGAACACTTAAAACTTCTGTGAATGAACTAGGCGACAAATCGATCTTTTAGACTCAGTCTTTAAGTCCTTTTGACAACTCTTAGTATCTTAACTAAATCTTCTTTTTTCATCTTTTTTTTTTTTTTTTTTTTGGGGGGGGGGGGGGGTGATCCCGGACAGTACGTTTGATATTTTTTCAACGCGATCACTAGACAGATGTGGGATTCTCACGCATCTGTAGCCGCTGGTGTCGGCAATGAAATGAAAGCTGTAATGCGTAATCCATGTATTGCGGTCCTTTTCTGTTATTGTACACTTTCCCCAAGCCATTGAAGATTCTTTTAATCTTTTTCTGTCCAGGATTTACTAATCTTCAAACTGTTACATCATATACCTTAAAGGCTATGGGCGAGCAGCTGCAAATAATCAAATATCACGAGGCAATATCGGTGTACTCCGTAGAAAGCCGAACAGATCCGATTAGGTCAATGTGTACCTGTGGCCGTATCAAAGATTCTTCGGGCATCGAGTGACCTGAAAGACGCATCTAAAATTATAGTTCACCACTGGAAAACATTCTTCGAACGTCTGCAGGCCAAACTTAAAAATTACTTTGTGTTGTTTGTCCTATTCGACGTCTGAATGCAATGTTGACTTCTCAAAATAAGTATAACCGAAAGAGCGAAGTTACCGTGTCCATTATGTGGGTCAAATTTGTTATAGAAGAAGACACCTTTAGATTTAAGACAGAAATCTATAGCAAGAAAATTTCCGGAAAACGCCAATACCTCAGAGATCAATTGGTAAGGACGTTCCCTCCCCAAGTATGAGAGAGAGCGGAGAGAGAGAGAGAGAGAGAGAGAGAGAGAGAGAGAGAGAGAGAGAGAGAGAGAGAGAGAGAGAGAGAGAGAGAGAGAGAGAGAGAGAGAGAGAGCGATCAAGCTAGAGAGGGAGAGAGAGGGAAGAGAGAGAGAGAGAGAGAGAGAGAGAGAGAGAGAGAGAGAGAGAGAAAGAGAGAGAGAGAGAGAGAGAGAGAGAGAATTAGAAGAAAAAGAGGAAGCAAATAGTAACACAAACGTTTTTGATTTTGGCCAATTGATGTGACAGGTCAAACAAAGAAATTCATAAAAGATCCTAGTGTGGCCACCGGAAGATCTGTACGGCTTGGGAACTTGTCACTTTTGTTCATTCTTTGCGAGTAAATACCGCGTAAAGTTTTAAAACAGACAACCCTTTCCACAATTACTTCTCCGAGTTTCCAATTACATCTGTAAAAAACAACCAAACAAAAGATAAGAAAAGAAAAGAAAACGCAAGTGATTGGAAGAGAGAAAACAAAAAAAGACGAAAGCAAAGCAAAGTACTAAACTATGAAACAAGTACCTATATAAACCTTCAACACACAATCACATCGGTTGTGTCTATCTCTTGGGTACTGTTAAAATGGATGAGATTAAATTTGATTGATTGACTTGCTATCGCCTTCACCCCCACCCCCACCCCTCAACTCCTTCGACCTAAGTTCAATTTATGATAGATCATATCATCAACATCTTAACAATGAGATGTAACAATTCATACGTGGATGACAGCCTCCAAATATAACACACATACATTTCCCTTTTTTTAAAAAAAACCCTCAACATTGAATGACATCCACATTGCATTGGTCGTCTAATATGGATCTAATGTACTGCACAGTCTACGAGTATTCGAGCTGTATATACTAGGTTAGTCGAGAGGCATCGTCGTAAACCACAGCCTCTTTTACGGCATCGATCGTCCAAAACGCGCCGTCAATAATTTCGCAGTAAATAACAGCTCCAGATCTGATGTGAGGGGAATGGTCTAGAGGTTATCCATGGCTTTGAATGTGAAGATCTCATTCACATTCTAAGGGATCTTCAGATTCAAAAACCAACGGATAGCCTCTAGACTAGTGCTTAAGTTTGCCGGCTTTGAATTCATTCGAGCCCTGCAGAGTTTAAATTTGTTTCCCCTTAAATTTCAGGGGGTTGGTGTCAATTTAGATAGGGTGATGGAAATGCATAATGCACTTCATAATGTTCTTTATCTGACAACTGCACTTCAAAGGAGGTCAACAAAGAGGTTTTTAGTTCTGTTTAGCAAGAATGAATAACTTTCAAGATGGATTGGGTTCCATACGGATTTTGCAAAGGCGTCTCAGTGTGATCTCCAATATTATTGGTATCGGTTATAAGAGTAAAAGGGTGGGGGGGGGGATCACAGAGAGAGAGAGAGTAAAAAGTTGTAGTTGTTTTCGTGGTGTGGTAGTGATAGCAACAACGATGACAATGATAATGATCATGAACTTGGAAGTATCGACAATGATGATTATAGTGATAATGAACTCAAAAGTGGTGAGGTGATGGTGACGACGACGATGCTGCTGACAACGATGATGATGATGATGATGATGATGATGATGATGATGATGATGGTGATGATGATGATGATAAGTTGTAACTATGATCCCCCCCCCCCCTTACCCCTACCAGTGATGATATACCTGCCGACTTTGCATGTATGGTGAGAAGGGGGCGAAGCTTGGTTTTTAAGTTTACTCTGCAGACAGTATTAACTTCTTCGAGTCTCCTTCTCTATCTTCGTCCCTATTTTCATAACACGATACATGGTTGGGAACGTACGACCAGCATTCTGTTCCTTTAGTGGTCTGAGGGTCTACATACAGGGGATTTAGGACAGCCTTGTCGTTGTGCAAGCAATTTGACACATAGTTGTGATACATGGGTGGCATTGAAGCAACTGTAGATGTAATTAATGGATCAAATTTATGATAGCTCATGACCTGGCTTAAGACTCAACTGACAGAGAGTCTCTTTTCTTACTTCAAAAGGTCAGAATATTATCAGAAAGACTGTCACTGATTTACTGCAGGGGTAGCAGGATCCACCCCACGCAGTGTCTATTCATATGCAAATGAACCACCTCTCTAAGAAAGGTTCTTTCATTCCTATGGCCGACTTCTCCATTCAAAGGCGAGCAATGCTATTTGCTCGTTAAAAAAGAAAAAGAGAAAAAAAATCCGATGTACAAAGAAATGCCTTTTATTCGGTAGATATGTGGATTCCAGGGTCGACAGCAGGCCGACTTGGAGTATTTAAAAACGTTGAAAAAGCGGTTCTTAGTTCTTAAAAGACGTGGCCCATAGCACAAGGGGTTCTTTGTTCGTGACGTGGGGTATCTTAAAAAGGACCGACACGTTCCTCTCCCGTGCGGCGCACAGGTAACTACCACCGAGTCAATAGCTGTGCACCTCCACGATACTCTTTACATTCGAAACATGTCAAGGCGTGTTTTGTTGCCATGCCACTATTGGTCTGAATACACAAAGGAAAGTTCTTTACCTGGCAACCCTCCCTCCGGAATTTTCCACACCAAGGGTTGCAATGGACCATTTACTCCAGTCCACGCGACAAGCGAATGACAAGTGACACTTGCTTCAAAGACCGACCCCAATATCTAAAAATATATCGTCCATTGAAAATGAAAAAGTAGACAGTCATCCGAGAACAAAGAACTAATCTGGGTTTTTTATTTTGTTGGGGTTGCCGACAGGACACGTCTTCTATCCGGTGCCCCCACAGTGACCCGATTATTGCGAAACACGAATATGAACTACTAGTAAATTATGGAACACGGATAAAGACATCACACTCGTGACAACAATTCAAGAACTGATTCTTGTAGTTACATTTTGTGAAATGTCTGCTCCAGTTACACCTTTCACGTTTACAGCAACAATGGGCAAAGGTATCAACTTTAAACAGCCCTACCGCGACGCGATATTACAGCCACAGAGTTAAAAATAACTTAAAACAAGTTGCAAGCAGTGTTCTGAACTTTTCCATTGTTGTTTTTTTATGTCTTCTCTTTCACCTTGTTGTTTTCGCTTTTTTTTTCACCCGAAGAATGTACGAACAGCATCGCCACCTGTTGTTTCGTCATCACCGTTTCTAGTCGATGATGTACTGTCTGTGCTGCACGTGCCTCGCACCCAACTCTCCTTTAGCGTGACACTGACCAATTAGTGTGAAACTAACAGAAGTATGTCACCTTTAAAAATAACTTAACACTTAGAGTCACAAATATGAAGAGAGAGAGAGAGAGAGAGAGAGAGAGAGAGAGAGAGAGAGAGAGAGAGAGAGAGAGAGAGAGAGAGAGAGAGAGAGAGAGAGAGGGGGGGGGGAGGAGAGGGAGAGAATATCTCTGCATGATGTACTTGGACAGAATAATAATTTTTGACACTAACATCACACACCTGGGGCCGTTTTTCGCTTTAGCATATCAGGAAACAGTATGTATGACATTCATTTCCAATAATATCTTACAAAAGTTTTTCCTTCTCAACTGCTTCGAAAACCAATAATCAAAAAATCGTTGTCCTATTCAAACATTTCAATGCTAAAATTGTTTTGGAAAAGGCTTTTCAAATAGATTCTCAGCCTGGGTTGTCAGGTGAACAGCTGAAAGTTCCAGAACCTAGCCTGAAAGTTCGGCACAACACATCGTTGGTCGACTGCCTGTAATGTAATATGAATAATGTTTTCGATATATATGTATAGTCTGGCCACTAAACTTGACCATTGTTACAAAATCTCTTTACCCCATTTCCCTATATATGCCATTGCGTGTGTTCTTTGACCTCAAGGGGTCACAAACTGTATTCAAGGACACGACGATTCAATATTGCAGCCGTCGTGGCTATAAATAGACCATTACGTCATAGTCAACGGCCTGGTGTGGATTTATACAGTAATAATGCTATTTTTTTCATACTGCCAATGCTCCAAGGTAGAAACAATGCGCTCCAAATAACCAAGAGCATAATTTATTTCCAACAAAACTAATTGCTAGTATTTTTATTCATTGTGGACAGAAGTTATGCATAACGAAAATTCTCCAAGCTAATGGCGGTGGGTGTTGTTACATCACGGTGGAGGAGGGTTGGCTATTTCTCGATAAAAATGATATCTGGAGCTTTTGGCAAATCTATAATGTAAATATTTAAAAAAAGAAAAGAAAAAGGAATGACTTTAGAGTCCCATTCTACGGTAGAATATAGTGTCCCCACAAAGGCTTACACAGGTTCCAGCATCATTATCTCCTTTCATTGTTACATGACTGTATAAGAAGCGATACACAATTCTAACTTGTTCAAAAGAACATTCTGTCGACCAAATTTGAACAAGAGCGAGATGAAATGTTTATTTTTTTTGTCCTCATTTTTAAAAAGTCGTTTCATTGTTAGTAAGCCTTCGGCCGTTCCCCTTTTCTATGAATGTTGCGTGAGTACTCCATTACACCAACGAATGACCTATCGTTTCGTCACCACTATATCTCACTCAATGATGAATTACCTGGACCTACACGTGCCTCGCCCAACTCTTATCTTGAGGGGGGCAAACCTTTACAACTCTGGTATATCAACCTGTACACGAAATAACTTTCAAGCCATGACTTCGTTTAAGAGAGAGAGACAGAAGCGAGGAGAGAGAGAGAGAGAAGAGAGAGAGAGAGAGAGAGAGAGAGAGAGAGAGAGAGAGAGAGAGAGAGAGAGACAGACAGACAGACAGACAGACAGACAGACAGACAGACAGACAGAGACAGAGACAAGGTGATACGGACAGGGAAAGAGAGGCAAATATAAAGACAAAGGCACATACATACATACATACATACATACATACATACATACATACATACATACATACAGACAGACAGACAGACAGACAGACAGACAGACAGACAGACAGACAGACAGACAGACAGACAGACAGACAGACAGACAGACAGACAGACAGACAGACAGACAAAATTCCACCAAACCCGTTTGCTTTCATTCGAATTCAATTTGAAGCTGCCAACTGACACTTTCGCGATTACCGATTTACGCTTGAAGGGGAATGGTTTCTGTCCTCGTTACTGCTGTCACACACCTGTGTCTTTTTTATGAAGTGGACTCGCTGAACCATACATACAAGTCTTTAAAACCCACCTCAACAAAAGAGATTTGACATGTTTGATGTGTTTCTCTAACATTCTCCAAAACAAACCTACAACGTTGTGAAAAAAAACACAATACACATGGAACTTCAAATCTGGTGGCCATATTTTTTTTCTGCTGTTATACACACATATAAATGTCTTGTTTTAAAAGCCAAATTGCAAGCTCCAGATTTTGATTTTCAAAGGCATTTGCAGTCTATAATTATAGGTTTGTTTTCCGTATTTGCGGTCAATTTGTCTTCATTAGTTATTTTTTTTATGTGGCAATATGTTAGGAATTCGACAAACATAGGATACATTACACAACGCGATACAACTTATAACAGTAAATGATGTAATGTAATGTAATGTATATTGTAATGTCACCAAGAGTAACATAGCATGAACAAAGTTGACTCATTTTGACGTTACTTAAACTAACAATTGAGTCAATAACTGGGCTCATCTTGTCAACTCGTATTTCACTAAAAGAAGAACCATCTATCCGTAACGTTGTGCAATCTATTATCCAGCAGTTTACGACCCAACCATTTTACTATTTCCCTCTTAATGATTGCCGGTGATTGAATACATTGTCTAATCTACTCTGACATCGGAATTTCAAGTTATTCGGGACATTTTTAGTCGTCCAAAATGTACGATGTAAATGACTCGTGGCCAATGTAAGGTACTCGGTAATTGTACTATTCAGGAACTCTAGATACCAATATCAGAAAAGTTATCACTGATTTCATTGGTCGGTATGAAATGACGTCATCGAGGACCACGTACAAAACCCACCTTTACGATCCACGTGGTCCGAAAACAAATATGAGACATGACTCACCAATATTTCCCATTTTCTGAGAAAATATGAACATTTTGTTATCACAGATCCATATATATCAAACCAGTACCACACATTAAAACTTTACATAGGTACACCCCTGGGTTTTTTTTCAGTTTAACTTCCCTCTTGATTACTTTAAGTTGCATATACGGAGACGTCTCCAAGATGTATAAAAAGTGCAAAGTCCAGAAGCTCTTAAAATATTTCCTCTCCTGTCATTTCAGTTTCGTGTACAAATCCGTATTAATATAATTCAGTTGACTGAAGCTGAAAATTTGTCGTGAGGGGCGAGATCAATAGTTCAATGTAGACATTCTTTCAAAATGATATACAGGTGCAATTGTAGTCATAGAAAAAAATAGTTCCAGCGCTCGACACAGACTGATAACTGAAGACTCATAACTTTACTGAAATATAGACCACAACCAGATATATACACATGCAAAGGTCAATATCAGCAAAATAAGTTTATTGACGAATCATGCTAATTCGTCACTGTTTTGTCGACACGGATTAAAACATTTGGTGTGTCTTACTGATAAAATATTGTTAGAATCTCAGACTACTATACAGAATCATCTACGTGGTGTACGTGTTAAACTCTGAAAATCGTTCATGACGAGTACTAGACGACGTGACCATTTGCACGAATTTGTGCAAAAAAGTCAACATGTGTGCATTCATCTATTTAGATTCTAAAAATACAGTAACAAAATGGTCGTTAACAAAATTTTATTTTTTAAAAAAGAATTCCGGAGTCTATTAAAATACCAAAGATAATATAACAGAGATAAACTAAATCATATGTAGTCTGAGACACTTTATGACCCATAAAACATACCTAGGTGATAGGTGTGGCGTCTGCTAGACCTTAGGCATGTTGCGGTAAATTTCCAACTTCGTCACGGACTGAGCAGGCGTTGATTTCATTCGACTCTCATAAGAGAGAGAGAGAGAGAGAGAGGAAGTCAGGAACGCACTTTTACAACAAAGAAAGAAAGAAAGAAAGAAAGAAAGAAAGAAAGAAAGAAAGAAAGAAAGAAAGAAAAATTTTGTTACATCCTTCATAGTGAAAGAAACAATCCCTTCAAATCTGGCACAGTTCAAATTACCTCAAAAACATAACCTATCTGATTCAGACCATGTTTTTGTAGATAGACATCTTTCTCTTCTTTTAAAATATGTCGGTAACAGTGTGCACTGTTTCACCGTGTGCATAGACCTAAAAAATAAATTGCGGGGTGGGGCTTGGGGTAAGTATATAAAAGCATAATGAAACTAAAAAATTGTAAAAGGTTAGGTCACGGTACTTGTATTCCAATATAAATATGTCTCGCCTCCACGGATAACCCACGCTTCAAGGTACGCCGTGTCATGTATGCACGTAGCGTGGTAATGTCTGCCCCAAATGTATCACGACTTGGAGAAGTTGTTTAAAAAGTGGGTGGTTTGGTGAATGTCAGGGAACTTCAAACATTTCAAGACAATATTTCTAATATCCAAAAATTTTCAGAAAAAGAAAATCATATTTTCCAGCTATACAAAATGAGAATTTGTATTTCTGCCTTGTATGACACGCAACGAAGACCGTGTAACAGGTCTGTAGGTTAGGACCTTTCTGTCGGATGATGCGGGTACTATGTGTACTCCCAGTGAAATTCATTGCTCACAATATGTCCTAAAAGTACGAGACACTGGTACATTGTACAAATACAATATATTTTTATTGAATAGAATTATGTGTTTTCAGAATCTCTTCCATCTTAAACGCCCTTACCCGCCAGGTAAGAGCGCTCTGAACCACATCCACGAATCTTGGCTAAATTCCCTCCGTGTTGAGATTGAAAACTTACTAAGATGAAATATCCTTAGTCCAGAAATATTTTTAAAAACAAAATAGCTGACATGTCCGGGTCAACCCTTCAAAGTGCCAAAGTCATCAACATATTAAAACTGCGATGCAGATATTATTTTTCGATATACTGACCAACTGCTTTTTAAAAAAAACTTTACCACTATTTATGGATTGGCTGTCTGGTCGAAAAAAAATATAATTCAGGTACACCTAAGTGGTTTAAATTGACAATTTACATATGAACGCAGGGGCAAGGAATAGTGTATATTCAGTTCGAACTGCAGTAAAATATAAAAAAATGCCACACCAATGAACGTAAGTTTTTTCTTTTTTCTTTTTCTTTTTCTTTTTCTTTTTCTTTAAAAAAAAAGAAAACAACGACATTTATTGCAATTTATGTGTGTATTTGCGTACAGTACCTTTGTGTTGTATCTCATTCAAAAAAATAAATAAATTGCCACTTAAAGATTTCAGTTCACAGGAAATTAAAAACACCGGATCATTTATTAAATAAGGTGTATATTGGCAAATATTTTAATAGATGAATTTCAACTCATCCACTCAATATAACTGTTTGAATTATTCCAATAACTAAACAGTAGAAAATAATCAAGGGAATGAATTCAGACTAAATTACAACCAATTTCAAAACACCATGCAGCTTTTCTGTTTGATACAACGACGCAGAAATCAACAAGAAACTGCATATGTCATGATTTAAATAGGAAGATGCTACGTTTAGTCTAAATGAAATATACCATTTAAAATGTATCGCAACTCCATGTATACATTCGGGTGTGATGCTGATCAGTACATGATCCGATTTCTTAAATATCTAGAGAGAGAGAGAGAGAATGGTAGTCCGGAACCAAACAATTATTTAGGCCTAATTCGAAAGGGATACATTGGCAAAGAGAACCAAGGCCAGATTCAATGATTTCGGATGAGACCAGGCATGTGGCTATAACGAAAACGGTAATATAAAGTTCGATCATGTTGAAATAAGACTTCTTTGTCTTCAATTTTCTAGTTTACTCATGATATCTTTTGCTTCAAAATTCGTAATTTATAGTTCTCCGTCTTGTATTTCAATCACGTGCCTACCAACATCTGAATTTAGTACCACGCGATTCAGGGTCTGTCTGTACTGTGTTGATGTCGTCTGCTTTATGGACAAATGTTTGATGAATGATAGGACGTGTCCAGATTCCAAAACTTGAAATCTGCAACGTCATTTTTTTCCCGCCAAATATTTTGATAAAAATTCTTGTTTTGCTATAAATTTTCTACATAAAGCAACCTTATTTTAGACTTGAATCTTAAAAATGGGCTTCATTTATCAAAATATGATAAAATCTTGGATCTAAAAGTGTCACGTTTGAGTTCGCAATTTTTTTTCTTTCTAAGCGGGGAAATTTTTGAGTAGGTTGTATTATACTAATAAATGCAGTTCACGTAAGTTCGCGTTACACGAGACAAGTACACGTATTGATGAATCTGAAAGGTTACTGTCGACAAAACCAAAGTGGTAATTGCTAAATGAGTACTTTTAGGAAGATTTTGAATAGGCGAGCATATTAACGTAACAAATCGTATTCCTGTCATACTGTAGACTTCAGTGATCCTTGCAACTGTATTTCTGTCTGTCTCTGTCTCTGTCTCTGTCTCTGTCTCTGTCTCTATCTCTGTCTCTGTCTCCCATCCCCCCCACGCACACTCTCCCCCCCCCCCCTCTCTCTCTCTCTCTCTCTCTCTCTCTCTCTCTCTCTCTCTCTCTCTCTCTCTCTCTCTCTGCATATGTCTACTAGTAGTTCGCTGCATGTCTTCAGGGTCTTTCTCTGAGTCTGTTTTCTGTACAAGTAATTATAAACAGTAACATCTTTCCATCTTCGGGTTTACATGATTTATGTACTTCTTCAAGTGGTTATCTGGAGATGTATCTAATAATGGTCGACTCATAAATAACCAGTAATGTACTCTCTTAACACGTGTGTACCAATGAGATTCAATTGATTAAATTCAATAAACTATTTAATATTCAAGCCGACAATTTGATAATTAAAAGACCACATAAATATGTCACGATTCTGGCACGAACGCAAACGGGACATCGTTATGATAACATATTCAACCATCTCACCTGTGTCACTGTTTCTACCGTGTGAGTGAAACCACAGACATGTGATATAACGGGGCTGGGATGGGGGTGGGGTGGGATGGGGTAAATCCCTGTATTGCTGTATATTAATGGTGAAGAGATGATATGTGTGCATGTTAGGGGTATCAGGACTAAAAAAAATGCTAATTTCATAACTTAAGAGCAAATAATATTTGACTAAAAACATGTCAGTTGTACCATGGTGTCATTTGAATGATTCAAATTTCTACTGCAGGCACTTTGTAGTTGGTTGTGTTGGTTGTAAACCCAGTAAAAGTTTGTCATCGTGACGTTGTCTAGATTAGTGGTGGTGGAATCGTGCCATTTGGCAGAGATTGCAAGATGATGTGTAATATCGATTTTAAAATCACTTAGGGCTTAATTAGATTGGACACGTTGTGATCCAAAAAGTGTTACTCTGTTGTCTGGAAGAAATTGTAGAATATCACACTCCCATGTGTTTTTATGTCAGACCCAGGGTTGAATGTTGTGTGTGTGTGTGTGTGTGTGTGTGGGGGGGGGGTTAGGTGGAACGGGGTTGATGATGTATGGATGCATGGATAAATGTATTAATGTATGTATGTATGTATGTATGTATGTATGTATGTATGTATGTATGTATGTATGTATGTATGTATGTATGTATGTATGTGTGTGTGTGTGTGTGTGTGTGTGTGTATGTATGTATGTATGTATGTATGTATGTATGTATGGATGGATGGATGTGTGGCTGTCTGTGTGTGCACACGTGTATAGTGTACTTGTGCGATGAACTTGTGCATGAAAACACTACGTTTCAAGTGGGCCACTTTATGAACACTGCTGATCAAATCGGATTGATCGATTAACACATGGATCGATATAGATGCAAGTATTGTTGTAACGATTAGTTGTTTGATTGACGATTGGGTGGATACAGGTAAATAAATAGATAAACACACTATAGATAAACAACGAATTGATATATGGCCAGATGAATGGACAGAGTCGTATGTGATTAGTAGATAGAAAGATTGTTAATCGTCTGGTCAAACCAACTGACCGATAGATAGTCAACTAAATGATACAGTTACACATATGTAATGTTGGCCTTGAGAGACATCACAGACATACACATGATAATACATACACTCGCACTATCATAAATACGTGATGACAACATTCTCAGATATGGAAGTCTTTACACACACACACACACACACACACACACACACACACACACACACACACATGATATATATATATATATATATATATATATATATATATAGATAGATAGATATAGATGCATACATACATACATACATACATACATGTATACATACACACACATACATACATACATACATACATACATACATGTATACATACACACACATACATACATACATACATACATACATACATACATACATACATACATACATACATACATACATACATACATACATACATACATACATACATACACACACACAGGCAGGTACAGGCTAAACATTTCATAGGGTGGCAATACCAATTACTACTTTTGCCTGTCATCTGACATATTTCAACACTTTTGAGTATAGACACGTTTTTGTTCTGGGGTTTGTCATCTTTGGGTTATCGATTTGAACTATGAGTTAAATACAACACGACAGTGGCAAACTGCTCCGTGTCACATTCGGAAATAGAGAATGTCTGTGACCAGCCATGCATGGACCAAGTGTTATAGTCCGGTAATGCCGAGGGTTGTCGCCGCAAGCAAAGTCCATTTGAAACAACCGTGTCTTGAGCTGGACCATGCAAACATTTGCAACAATTTAGTCCGATTCGCCACAGGGCTGATTCTTGTGAACAACACCGACTGTCTATTTTAGTCTTGGTTGATCAAAAACATAATAGCCACCGGTGAAAGTGGTCTTTTCAAAAAGTGGATTCGAATCAGAAGTGTGTTTCAGACATAAAGAAGGTGCCAGTTAGAGTCCTGAACGCTCTGACAGAAAGTTTAATTTTTACATTGAAATTTTGAAATATTAACGCTTAAACGTAGGGGGTGCATATAATTTGTTCAGTGGAAGCAAGTTCACATGGTAATTAAACTGTCAAAATTTCTGGATCTAATACTTTTGTCTTACTTGAGATGTGACTTCAAAGATTATAGTCCGAGATTTGTTATGAGTAGTTTTTTTGTATGAACATAGAAAATGGGGGCCGTTTTTCTGATGGTTACGTTTGATTGGTTCTCCAAACCAAACTTCCATTCCATGGTAGTGTGTCTCCTGCAAGCTCTGTTGCGTGCAAGGCATTTGTCCTGGGGACAGTCGGAAATCGTGGGGAGTTGAAACCGTTGTTGGAAGAGCAAGTGAGAGTGTAGGAGATTTGAGCAGGGTGCCTTTACAGGCTTATTATGCAAATATCGAAATCCTTTCATCCTCATACAATGATTATATCCGAGTTATATTTCCCCGGGCTTTCTTTTGTGTCATCGACTATTTCACCTCGATTGCTTACAACAATGGTGCCTGTGCAGCGCCCCTTTCTTCACTTCGGAGCTCCCTTTGAGTCGAGAGACCCCTGCAAACAAGAGAATACTGAATAGGCAGGCTTTCGAAATTTGGCACATTCCATTATACTTTTTCTTGACGATACGTCCCTCAGCATTTAATCAATTGACCAGTCGGCCTCTCCTATCACGAAGTGAACTCGTCTATCCTTCAGCTGATTCAGCCCTTCTCTCGCTAGCCACGGTACATGGGGAGATATACATCGTTCTCCCAAAGATATTTCCATTTTTAGACCATCTAGAAGACTATTTCTCACCATGGCTGTTAACGTTTCTATCTTTCTTGCCATTTCTTTCATCCTGCCGACTTGTGTCGCCCAGATCGTTGTGGAAGAAGCGATTTTACAAGCCCAATGCAAGTCGAGGTGCCTGAGCTTACATACACACGTGAGTACCGTATATGTAAACGTTAGCGTTGCTGAATACATTTAGTTACGTTTTGTAGATTTGACCACGAATTCAAAACATTTGACGTGAAATCGAACTATATACAGTGATTCAAATGTTTTAGAAGGTTTCATTTGTTACCCCAGCAGGTTGTGTTCATGCACAAAGCGGCATATTTATCGGCGAGTTTAAATTTTAAAATTGACCTCAATATTCACGCTGCACTGTATTTTCAATGAGAGAAGGCCGATCAACGTGTGTTGTAAACGTTACCTTCGGTAAAGTGTACAGTGCGGTGTTAAAAAACTCGCCAGCATGGGGCCATCGTCACTTTGATGTATAAAACAACATGTAATTTTAATGTGCAGGGTCTTTTGGAAAGGGGACATGGGCTGAAACTGTCGTTTTGGAATGTACCGAGTCTCGCTCGACAGAATGTTTTAAAAAGCCCGATCGGATGTTTGCGCGTAAGGCAGTCAGTTTTTATGGATGAAAGACTATTGAGTCGGGGTCAACTGAAACCCAACTTCCCAACTTTGTGTGCGACATTGTTTCACCGTAAATTCGATCCCAGATTGTTGGAGACCTTTAGTAGGTTTCTAGGTAGAACCCATACGTGTCTGATTGTAAAAGAAACCGGTTTTAAATGGATTTCAATGGCTAAAGTGAAAACGCCTCATTCGCCGTTGTATCGTAATTGTGTCATGGCTAATTTCGGTGGCTTACACCGGCTTGTCGTCCCGTCTGACACGTTTGTACTATTTCACGGAGACTCACCAACAGTGGAAATTTCCAGCCAAACGGGGCATCCCCTCACAAAAAGTTTCGAAAGACCAAAATGGTCTGTAGGGACACCCATAAAACAAACTATGACTATGTGAGCGGAGGTAGTACACTTGAAGTCGTGAATTTTCGATAGTGACTGATATATCCGACCTACAAATCGGCCGGGCTAGCGATATATTTGAGTGAACCTTTGCCCCGGAAACTGTTCACAGCCCTCCTTCACTTTACGCTCTTTTATTATCCCAGAATAAAAATGATATGTAGTCTTAGCGGATTTAGATTATGACACTGACTCAGCATCAACCGCAAACCTCAAACTTGTCATTAGTTATTAGCGTTGTTTGGAAACAGTATTGTCTGTAAAGGTTACACGTACACGACGCAACTGTATACCGTTATACTGATGGTAAGACGTATTCCTCGCCTTGTCAATGGCGCGACACAGAACAATCGAAACCCATGTGTATGTCTGTTGGAATTTCAATATGCGGCGCCAAAGGAAATGCACCTGAACTCTGCTATGTTCATTATGTATGTACAATTTGCGCAATTCTGAAACAATGTGTCTATTAGTTGCCAATATCGAGGACGACATGTCGGATGCATGCTTGTCTGTCTCTATGTGTGTGTGGCCACCACTAATCACCATGTGTACTATACGATTTCATGCTCTCGTGCCTTAAAGGAATAAAAAAAAATCAGCTGAGCAAAGAAATTGCAGAAACATTCAGGAAATATTTTTCGACCACAAAACACATGTACCGTGTAAGTTAGGAAGTAATATGTAAAAACCATGTGAAGTTTTACTGGCTCAATGCCCATTAGAATGAAATCATGGTGGTTCTAGGGCCCCATTCTGTAACATCTCCATGTGTATATCTAACGTTGATATAGATAAGATGAAACTTTTAAATCCATTTGTAGCCACTTACAACTATAACACAAAGAAAACAACAAAACTGGCCTTGAAATTTTCCCACAGTGTATTTGTTAAAAAAGAACCAAGGGGAAAAGCTGTATATGAATTAGCATCAACATACATAATTAGGCCAAATAAAAAAAATGTGTGTTTCCAAAAACCTGACCAACTCTAGTTTTAAGCTGCCAAACTAAAAAACATTTTTTTTACTTTCAAAAGGGTGAAAATGGTTCGAATTTACTTCTGTTTGGGTGTAAAATTTTCTAGGCTAAGTATCTTTGGTCAAGAATTCTTTTAAAAAAATCCAATTTCTCCAAAAAAAGGGTGCAAAATTGGGAAAAAAATTCAACCTACGTACCCAGTTTTCGGAAGTCATGGAACAATTTTTTTTCTTTTGCCTTATAGTACTCCAAATACTGCAATGGTTTCATTGACAGTGTATCCTATATTACGTGTAATAGTTAGAAGTTCAGCACTGTCGCCCCATATATCTGTGAAATTGATAGTTTAAATAGACTGTCCCAGTTATTGCCAATTTTCATTAGCCCATCAGTTGGGTTTTGTTTAGTCGTAAATGTTGTCTGTTTAATGTGGTTGGCTCCAGATGGACATATATACGATATAACAAGACCTGTGAAGTGTCTGAACTAGTGTGAGTAATTGATGTACTGTACACACAAGTGCCGAGTGTGTGCTCTTGGTGGCATTTAGTACAATAAAATAACTAAAAGTCAGTCATGTTACAAGTTTTAATCTGATTTTGTATCGAGAGGGGAAATTTGGTTACAATGCAGAATAGTATATTTCCCCCACAGTGTGTCTCTTGAAGCAAAATAAGCTATCCATTTATGGAAAAATTAGTGTAAAAAATATATGATTGTGAAGATTGCACAGACTTCGTGCCTATTCCAAGATAGTCTGCGTCTGAATGTGTAAAATACATGTAATTAGGCCTACAGGCAAGAACTAAAATAGCTCTTATGTTTGTCATATGTTGAACGAGTTTATGTAATGAATGTAAGAAGACATGATTTATCGGGAGATACATCTTAATATTACCAACAAGTATCACTTAACTTGTAATATCAACTATGGTGAAATTCAATGATTACATAAACAAATGTAATTTTTCTTAGAAAAATATGCCCTTATGTATATCTCTATATACAACACGTTCACAGTTAAAATAAGTGAAGGTACGTATTTGTACAGTTAGAGCACACTGCTTCCTTGCCTACAACACTTGTAGGTTATTTTTCCAAAAATAGTTTTTGTCATTTATACTTGGTGTAGATGGGCAGCTGTTGACAAATTTGAGACAACATTGTGTACATGTGATGTTTTAATCCAAGATGGCCCCTCCCATGTTATTAATATAGTATCAATACCATATATTGTTACATAATTAATATGCCTGACATGAATGCAAGCATCCATCCATTGAGTCAAAAAATATTGCCGGATATATATATACGAAACAATGCTGTTGATACCAGTACTTTCAATTTCATCCGCTTAATTCTGGAATCTTCTGTTCTGTTTTGGAGCTATAGTGTTTTAGGTCATTCAGCGCAAACTGTTGGTTGGCTGTGTAGGATTGTACATCATTTATCAATAGATTAGAGCGAGATTAATTATAAACCCTCTATGCTGCGTTATTGTAAGCGTCTCTTGTCAAAAGTGGTATTAAAGAAAGGTAAAAAATATATTTTTAATGTTACATGCTTAAAATTAAATTAATCAAACCCCAAAAACTCATTAATTCAGTTGGACTTCTTAGTGTTTTCACTAGGGTTTGGTAAAATATTGAGAGATATAAAGTATAAAATGGCAAAGTCTTTCAAACGTTGTAGAATAAAATCGTTTGGAAACTTGTGTCTTTGGTGAACTCAAGGAGTGTGTGTGTGTGTGTGTGTGGGGGGGGGGGTTACGTACATGCCACTCTTATTAAAAACACTTGTTACCCGGCAACATTACAGTTAAATGTATTGAATCAGATTGAGTGGATCTCTTTGCCTCAGGCACTTTGTTTAAATCCCCCAAAATACATTAAACTTTTGTATAATTTAAATACAGACAGGTTCTCAAAAACTGTTGTCTAAACCCACAGGGATTAGTGGTGACAACAGATGGCTGATTAGAACGTAATGACACGAAGTGTCTTCATATGTGACAGAGATTCCTACTAAATGAATGGCTTATAACACATATGGTATACCAAACTTAGACGTTTATCGCTTGGAAATTGTACCAACAGCATTATATATGTGATGCAATGTGTATGAAAGAAGAGAGATTGAATGTACAGTGTAGGTCCTTTTTCAATTGCAACTAATTGAACATAAAGCATCCATTATATGCAAGAGTCCATTATTTCGTAATTTGGAAAAAAAGTCAAGTCCAAGCAAGTCTAGGCAATCAAAAATAAGCGTTTGCCATTGACAAAACTGTCAATTGAAGTGTAGTGGTCGTCATCCAATTAATTGCAAGGGGTGTTGAAAGTGTTGGGTTATATATATTTGAACATAGAGTGGACGTTCTGATATAGAAGTATACTCCTTGCACTTTGTAATACACAATTGAAAAAATGTACTCTGCATTATGCAAATCTTATGCAAAAGAAATCGTTTGCTGTACATATTTCTTATTTAAGTGGTGGTCTCCCATAATTTGTACACAGAACAAAAGCATTATTTTTGTCTTAATGAGCCGTTAAGTTGATTAATAAGTATAAAGTTCATATTTCAGGATAAAGTTGAAAGTGAAAATCAAGTCAAAATATCAAATCCTACTGTATTAAATTGGTTGTCACCTAGTAACGAATTATTGTCTTCCCTCGCTTTGGTCGTTAGTCAGGATTTCATGTGTTCTAAATTTAGAATTTAATGTGGACCAAAAGTTATTGAAACCACAATAAAAAAGAAAAAAGAGTTGTTAAGATACTATATTCACAATAAAAAAAAATCTATAAATTGCGGACATTTCGGGAATAACCCTTCTACGAGCTAAATCTTAACACTACTGAAAGGGTAGGAAAATTATATGATGTTCCGATTAGGTGACAAATGAATGTGTTAAAATTGTTCACTGTATGTATGTGCAGAACTCTTTTCACTTGCCGAATAATTGCACATATTTGACGGAGTAGAGAATTACAAATGTAAGTCTGTCTACCTATGTGGAAAAAACTCTTAACTGTTACTGCTTCAAGAGAACAACTATGACGTATTTAATCAACTTTTATGAGAGTGCAATGTTTAATTTCATCAAAGCCTATTTGCGAGAACAAGTGTGTTAAAAAATACGGTTTAATAATAATGTTTTACTAAATGACCACAAAATGAGCTAAACCAGAAAAAGTTCATAACCTTTTCTTTGTGTGAGCGGCAGACATCTGAAATTGCGGGGAGATATAAATTTTTTACTGATGTTGTAATTTTCAATGGGTATTACACAACTTACAGGCCTATAAATGATTGGATCGTTTTGGTTGCCGCAACGACTACTTGTTATCAGGTGTTGCTATGACAATTACAAAAACTTGGCATACATATTGCAGGATGGGTTAAGTAGTGGATCAATGCAAAGAAAGACATTATGAATTTTTAATGAAGTTGTTACCCTCCCCATTGGACTTAGAGATCGTTAGCCTACAAGTATAATGTTATGCAAATTGACATTAGAGTACACCCCTATTGAACATTACATTGACATCTAGCCTGTCTGTTCTTTTATTCATGAAATATTTTTCTGCTAAATGTTGATCAAAATTGTGAACTTTTTCTATTGAAATAGAAAGTAAGTGTGAATGTTGCCTTAAGAATGGTTTGAATTTGACTATTATGTAAAATGAGACAATTTTGAGAACTTTTACCTGAGAATTGGTAAAATGTAGAATTGGTGTATTTTTCAGAAATTTGTACAATGTACTATCTTTTGTGAACTTTCCCTCTCCAATGATGACCTTTAACCTTTGGAGAATTTGCTGACTAACTGTAGAAATGAATGGTATAAGTTACAGAGAACAAGAGTGGATGTATAGTTTTTTCTAAAGACCCAAATTCTTATAAACTGCATTTTGACAAGCCGTTTCTTCGTACAGTGTAGCTAAGTATATATTTTTATCTTAGAGAGTGTACATTAGAGGAAAGACAAATAGTTTGACAAGAATGGACTCTATGCTCTTGAATACGCAGAACAAACCAACTTCCTTAACCCCCGTTTGTCCTTCT
Source organism: Glandiceps talaboti (assembly GCF_964340395.1). Lineage (NCBI taxonomy): Eukaryota > Metazoa > Hemichordata > Enteropneusta > Spengelidae > Glandiceps > Glandiceps talaboti. The sequence goes on from NC_135559.1 coordinate 13,841,061, forward strand.
ATTAACATGCAGCGATGTTTATCTTTGGGGCTACCAGTGAGCAAAAAAAATTGGACAAGCACTGGTGAACATAAAGGGGATCTTAACAGTGTTCAAATAAAGGAGCAGCCGATTGGACAGGTTGATAAGTTGAAAAATTTAAAAACTGTTAAATCAATGTGTGGTGGAACGTGGACCCCCAAAAAAGCCGCCTTTCATTGCGTGGAATTCTTGGTATATAAAAGTATATGCCACAGGTTGAAATAAGATAGTGTAGGTGTAGGTGTGTAGGTTTTATGTTCGTCTTCTCATCGCAAAGAGTTCGACTTATTCTTACTTTACAAATGCAAACAGAGAAGAGTTTATAAAATGGGGATGACCTTTCATGTGTAGCTTGATTAACAAAACGTATGGTAGTAGTCGCGAAGTTATACCTTTTTTGGAATCTAGTTTTAGAAGCGACTTCGTAACTTTCGTCCGAATCTCAACATACAGTGTTGCTGAAATACTGGGTAGATTTGAAACTGTGTGTATTTAAAGAAAGTTCTATTTCACTGAGTTTTAAACAACTGTGCAGGTACAAGATTTGACTGAAATTTGAAAAAAAAGTTTTGACAAAACCTGAAAAATAAGTTTGTAATTATATGTGGATCTGTTGAATACGTATCACTGTGTCCTGTAGTGAAACATTTTGGATACTCTGTCGAAGTTTATCTTGCAGATGAAAAGATTTGGTTTAAGGTGAACCTGAGAAGTTTATGGTACAATGTCTTGTTTGGTATTTAGGACAAAATTGATAGTCTGGTCAGAGACGGTCATGTTGAAGTATGCTAGGACAGTTCATTTTATCGCTTCTCTCGGTGTGTCATGCATGGGGTGATATTTTGTGGTTTGGCAGCATGGGTGGTTTCTGTACTTTGGGATACCAGAACTAAATTGATAGCATTAGCTGCATAGTCAGAGACAGTTATCATGAAATATTGCAACACCCAATTTCAAAGTGCTTCAACGTTCAGTGCACTGGGGGAGGATATTCACTCTCTCGGTGAACTCGCAGGTACAGTAAGGATGAAAAAACGTGGTCATTTATTGCCGATGTGTTGAGAATATAAAGTAACGTTCACAAAAGCGAACATCGTGGCAGGTGATAAAAGAAAACCCATTTGAGTTTTTACGGTGCTTCTGAAAGAAATAAAACCATGAAAGGATGCCTTCAAACAGAAATTGAGGTGCCTGAACACAAGAGCTTTTTTGTTGCAATTTTACTGGGTAGTCGTAATGACGAGATTCTGAGTTATCATATTGCTTGTAGAATGGTATGATTTCTTTGTGCTAGTACGTTTAGCAGTATTTGCCAAAGGTCATGAAAACATAAAAACTTTTGCAAAATGTAGTAATTTTGTCACTTGAGTGTTAAAAGTATTGAAGTGTGCGAAGCATTTGTTGCAAAATCTTATTAAGATCTAATATGCGGTGGTCAGGAAGGTTCGGTGGTTGAGAATCAGACATACTGATCGTTCCTTTACACATACCTGTGCTGGTCTCCCAAGATGATTTGTTTTATCCATGGTTTGTCTACGAAACTCCCAAGAGATAGTCTTTGAATGTAGTTGTCTCAAGGATTTTTATTTAGGACATTTTTGTGTTACCGAAACATTGACTCAAAGTGCAGCTGTATAGTATCTCCATCACTGAAATAATGATAGTAAGTTTGTGGAGTTGACTCCTTTTCTCCTTCTCCTAGGTGATTTTAAGTAAAGTCATGTATGAACATGTTCACATATACTTTATATCAATCCCCCTAATTAGTTGCCCCTCGCCATCAAAAATGTTCCCTAACTTCAGAGTTGAAAAGGTGGTCATTGTTGCTAAACTATGCAAGTATGTGTACTTTGTACATGAGTAAGGGAAAAAAAAAATGAGACTTTGAAATCTTGCAAGAAGAATGCTTTAAAAAGGCGACTCCCTCTAGAAACTTTGAAAACTTTAAAGTGATGTCTGTAGGGAAGGGAACCTTGAGAAATAATGTATGTAGGCTTTATTACTCATCTGGGAGGGATGGAGGTGAAAAAAACGAGCCGCCCCCACAAACCATTGTTGTTGTGTGCGTGTTTCAGTCGTCTGGTAATCTTATGCAAGATGTAGGTGAAAATGAACTAATCCACACCACTTCTTTCTTATTCAATAATCTGTGACATCGGTATCCCTTAATTGTCATGACAACCGTCTAGTTGCATTCATATCATCAAATTAACGATTAGAGAAAACTTCTTGAATTGGAGAGATGAGTAGGTGAATCAAAGCCTCATCTTGTCGGACATACTGGTTCCATGGCATATAATGAAGCTCTTTGTCTCAACTTTGTAAAGGTTCCCCTGACTGCAGCACTTACTGAAAGACTTCTATTGATTATAGGTTTTGTGTTGTCAGTTTATTCCAGTTCTTTGCCGAGATTCACAATTGTAAAGAACGTAAGACAGATTAAGAGAGATACAAAAAAAACTCTTGCTGGTCTATAGATTTTCGGATGGAACGTCCAGGGTTTGAGTGATTAGGCGGATCATGCCGTATTGGTTGTATCAAGTAATTACGTTGAGACAATAGCCATGTTGCTTTGAGCGTCATCATATTTTGTTTGTAAGCAGATTTATGGCTTTGTTTGGGAAGAAAAGACAAACTTGAAAATGTGCCAGATTTGTAGCTAATTCCAATCATGGCATTCAAGTTGCAACTGGCCTCATTCAAAAAATGAAACAATCAATGTAAAAGAAAGACTCCACAAGAAAGGGTCTGCCCAGGAGTATTTGGAAATCAATCACCTGTCACTGTTATCTTGCAGTTTTTGAAGTACAGTTTATGACTCACTCTTTAAAAACACTTGGGTTACATGAGAAAAACAAACAAAAGCCAGACAAAAAGACAAACAAAAGGGGGAAAAATACATGCAAAACACCTCCCTTCATTTTATCTTTCCAATTGAACACTTGACAAAGAATAAAAAGGATTTGTTGTCTTCTGGTTTTAGACGGGTATGAATAGAGAACAAAGTATGGAGTAGAGTATCGCTTAATTAGTTGGAACTGCCTTTCTCACAGCTACTTGTTTTAAAACATGCCAACGACTTGATTATCCACGAGTGTTTATTTGCATAAAGGTACAATGAAAGGGAATTTCTGTGATGATAAAATAATGTACAGTAAAAATTGTAATATCTATCATATAAACGATTCTAAATGTGATAATACTCATAATTATATAAATACTTACATTAAATATGTCGTATGCAACACTTTCCCACCTTGATGATTTTACAAAAATTCTAGTCTTTTTGTAAATTTTTGAAACAGTTTAATTTCATTTTGAACTGGAATTATAGGAATCATCAATATTGTATTAATGGTATCAACATTTTGTTAAAAAAATAACCACATTTGGAAAAAATTCCAAAAAATAGATTGACATTGAAACAGCTTAATGGTGGGTAGGAAAGGTTTGTTATGAGTCTATATATAATTATGAAGTTATTTGTAGGCAACTATTACGGTAAAAATTGTATTCAAAATGGATCAAATTTATGTTTATCTCATCATGATAAAATGATTATTTTTGAAGAATTCATTATACTGTGTACATGTCGGTGACAGTTGGTTAGTTTTTTGTGTGATTCTAGGTTTCAGAAAATGCAAATTCTAAAATGGAAATTGTATTTTTCTTCTCCTATCATGATCAAAGGCAGTTAAACACTGGAAATATCATAAGTGGGCTTGTAGGAATGTCCAACATTGTTTGTTGAAGTATGTTTTTAGTGTTCCAAGCATACTTCAAGAAAATCACTTTGTCACCTCCTTGAAACTTCCAACTGGGGTATTGTTACGTCAACCCAGTGTCAGTTGCTCTCTGAAAACACATCATTTATTTTAGTCATCGTTTCTATATAATAGTTGACGTAATGGAAAGAGAAACCTTTGGAGCATGTTGAAGTAAAGTAGCGTTTCACCATTCTGAGTTAAAAATCTACAGAACTTTTTGTTGGATTTTCACTGTGCTACAAATCAGCTGAATAATAAAGATCATGTATTTCGTCAGCTGTTCAAAATTGGGGTCGATGCCCGCAATATCAGAACCTTGAAAGCAAACTGTATAGATGCAGTTTTTTGAAAAAGAATCTGAGCCAAAACTTTTGTTAAATTTAAACTGGGCCACAAATCAGCTCTGATGTCTCTAGTTAAGTTTTATGATGCAAAGTTAGCGCCAAGAAGTAGTGGAGTTTATTATTCTCAGGGGCATAGTGTTTGACCTATTGCCTCTAAGTCGATATTTTACGCATCTTACATAGGACTAGCCAAGGGCACACTGACGGAGAGATTTATCAGCAATAGCATGGGCGCTTGTCATCACATCCTGGAAATGGCGCCGTTTGAAAGACTCGTTTCTTTGATTTAGAAACCTGCGGTCGATATTTATTTAGGATGGTTGATACTGTTGGGAGGAATATTACACACAGTCATGAAATGGATACAGAACGACCATGAAAACCCTGGATGTTTCCCACAATCCCTTGCAACAAAGCCGGTTGCAACAAAAGCGTCACTTAAAAGAACTTTGTAACATATACTTTGTCAACGTAACAAAGGTGAAAAGGGAGCAAATTACAAGCTTTTGAAACAAACTTGGTTCATGTTGTTAATTTTAGATACAGAATTCAACGTCGAAAATACCAGCAGTTTTCTGTATGGGTAAACTGGAATTCCCAGAATGCACCACAAGTGGCAATGAGGCTCTATTGTGTGGTCAGGAATTTTTTCATAACCTCATATAGTTTCATGATGATTGAGTATAGATTCCAATTTTCAACCCTCCCACCACCACCACCACCACCACCACCACCACAAATACACACTACATCCAATGCCAACTCAAGTGAACCCACTCCACCTCTTGAAAATATTGGATTATACCATTAATGAAGCAAAGGGGTGACGATTTTAAAGAAATGACACCATGTTAGACTCAATAGAACAATACACTGTCTAACAATGTATTAACCCTTGCATTCAATATAATATGGGATCAGCAAATGTAAATTTAATTGTTATTTTGTATATACATCAGTAATTAATAAAAAAAAAGAGATGTAATTTTCTACAACTTTTCTTCTTCTTCATATTACAGAGATTAAATGGTGAGACAGTTTGTGAAGAGGACACAAAATGTGCTGCCGTAAGTCTAATCTTGTTGTCATCTGATTTTGTCCGTTCTTTGGCAAGTTTTATTTTAATTCGTAGTGTGTACTGTCGAGTGTGGTATGACCACTTTGAGATTTTGATGTAGACACATGGTGAAAATTATAGCTTGTTTCGTTGCCACATGATGTTGAATTTATCATTCTATTTCGTATTCTTTTTTGGCAAATTTTATTTTGTTCTGTGTATTGTTGAGTAGAGTTTTAAAACCTAGTTCAAAAGTCTTCTTATTTTTTGGTTGCAAGATTGGAGTGTGCGTGGTTGTCGTGACGCATGTATAGGGAACAAAATCTCTAGGTACCTTTGTGTGTGGAAAAGATGGGAGCGTGTATGACTGATACATGTATAGCAAATGACATATCGTGGTACATTCATGTGTGGTAAGCCACAAGATGGAAGTTTGCATGATTGTGGTGCATGTGTAGCAAGTGGTTTCTCCTGGGTACATTATTTATGTGGTGAGATGTGAGTATGTAGGAGTGATCAAGTGACAATATATCTGGCTACTTTTTTCCGTGGCACAATAGGAGTGTATGAGCATGACATGCACAGGAAACACCATCTCCAGGTACTTTTGTCTACAGCATTCCAACTCCCAAGTGTAGTTTATATGTGAATCTCACATCATGTATGGAAGTATTTATAGCAAGAATCAATGTATATTTGTATGGCTAAGTCTCTGTGTTTGTGTGTACGTGTCAATGCTATAGGACCCCTGACAGTGAGTGTGTACATCTTCTCAGTCACTATTTGTTTTTGGAAATTTCATTGAATTTTGAAAAAAAAAAAAATGCCGACCAAATTTACACCGGAAGAAGTGTGGAAGTCTCTTGAGTTTCACAAATGTCTGTAAAAAGTCACTCTGTATTAAGGTTAAAATGACATTCCAAATATATCCAGTTATTAGTATATTTTTAGGGTGCAGGTACTTACGGAATGTGTGCAAGTTACATTTTGAATTTTGAATTGCTACGTCAGCCAGGAGGACCTCCTTGGTTTAAAAATAAGTACCATCATATCTGTGTACTGTACTGTACCGTTTGAATAAACAACACCCACAGTCACCCAATCAAGTTAATTAGACCTTCTGATACTATACCATAACAGAGAAACCAGTCGGCTTTATTGCAGAGGATTAGCGAGTTTATGCAAATGTATGCAAATGAGTGACCTACATGCAGTGACAGTCCTGCTAATACAAAACTGCAGTGTTGGTTTGCGATGTGTGTAGGGGGAGGAGGAGGAATGAATGGGGGAATTTCGAGAAAATAACTCATTCTGTCCCGTGGGTAACAAACTCCTACTTTCAAAATCTCAATGGCTACAGAAGAGAAAAGCTGTCACACAAGAATTCTATTCTCACAATTCCGACTTGCAGTTTCTTTTTTGTTCAAAGTTGCACAGGAACTATGCATGTTAAGTCTGTAGGCAGTCTTCATTTTGTCACTAGACCTAGCATTTTGATCGACAAGAATGAATAGATGTGGGTGCAAAAATCAATGAAACTAGTATGTGCCATTAACATTGCAGAAGCAGAAAGACTAAGAACAAGTAAAGCGTAATGCGTGTGCTAATTCACCCATTGTTTTAATTCTATTGTTGGTACTTAGTATTTACTATAATTAGCAATACATCGGCTACCAGTAGGATTCTATATAAAGACTAACAAAAGATGAAAATGGGTATTAATTTTCCAGCCTTTTTTTTCTCTAGTAAATTTAGACTGATTATTTCCATTGTTCTACTTATAGAGACACAGCGATGTAATGTGTAACACAGCTTTATTAGTGACATTGATCAATAAGCAAAAAAAATGATAAACATATTTCATTTCCTGTTAGAGATGATGTGTATGAAAAAAACTCAAATATATCATTTTAGTGTCAATTTTTAAATTTTTTACAAGAATTTTGACAAATTTTTGTAAAGTAAGGTTATTGTTAGGATTTTTGTCAAAAAATTTGGCAGTGATACTAAACATGAAAGAAATTTTGAAAAAAACCTAGATTTTTTGTGGACATAATTTTGGTAGGAGAATGTGTTGTACCAAATGTAGTAATTTTTCAAATTAAACCATGAGAAATTGTGATGGATGGGTCAGTAACTTTAGTCATTTTTAGAAGGAAAAGATGTGAAAATCATGTTCTTCAAAGTGTATGTAGAAAATTTGTCAACGACATTTTGTGGTGAGGTTTGTAGTTGGGTTGACTACAAAAACACAATGTGTTAATGTTGCTTGATGTCTTTCAAACCTGCAACAAAAACATTCCAATCCAGAACCTTGACAATTTGGAAAAAAAAAAAGTTCCACATTGTTGGAAGTTCATATACAGTACACGACGACCATATTTGCATAATCTAAATTAGACACCAGATTGAAAGACAAGAAGACCAGCTCAATGAAACTAAAATACAAATAAAACACGACCTAGATAACACTCAGAACATAAAAAAGGGAATGTAAAAAGCAATAAATGTGAATAATTACATTCTTTGAAAATAATTGGAGTTTTATTTTTAGAAATTCAAACACTTTTAAAAATCTTTATTTGATACTCCCGGACATATGTATAACAGGTGTGTCATGCAACAAAAGAGCTGGGATTCGAATGTCTATTGACTAGACTTTTAGGGTGCAGTTTTCCTTTTATTAATGTCTGAAATTGTGAAAGAGGAGTGCGTGTATTCTTTGTCAAATGCCGTATTAACGTGAAGGGGTGTTTGAATCAAGTACAGATCCTTTGAGAGCTAGCCTGTGCAAACAGAAATACTATTTGATTGGGTAAAACTCTGTAAAGTTTAAGGAGGGTGTAAAAATATCGGCACTTCTACATCGTTCTACTGAATCATTTTCTAATGAAGTTGTAAACTCCTCGCTCGTTAGAATAAAAAGAGTTAGAAAACAGTCATTGGAAGATGTTGCGGTTCTATGAACTCGGCGGTTCATAAATCTTCATCTGTTGCCATACCAACAAGCCTAGTAACTTATATAGAAGTTGACGAGGAGAAGTGTATTTCTTGTGAAGCCAAGTGGGTAACTGTTACTTGTTGGAGAATGTTGTGTCTCAGGTTCAGAATAGACGTCAGTAAAGCTGAAATTAGAATGGTTGAAATGTAAGCTGTTGGCGGCTCTCTATCACGGATATCAAGTGATGTGTAAAAACATTTAACCTCACCAACAGGGTGTAAGGACAGCAGGGACAGTGCAATCACCCAACAATAACTTATCAAGATAATTAGTCTCCATTTAAAGATTGCGATGAGGTCTCCTGATAGCTAGGGTGTCCAGTCGATGCTGGAGTAGATACTACCTCTCTGTGCAGTGTACCAGTCTTAGTCTGTGGTGGTAGCATTCTAGGGTTGGCAAATTGAGAAGATAACACTTCCCGATAGTTAGTGGAGTACAGTACGGTAGATACCTGACTGTGTAGTGTATCTTTGTCGTGGTCAGTGGTAGGTAGCATTCTCGATGATATCATCTGATCAGCTTCTCTCTGTGTGAAAGAAACCAGAGGGTGAAAAGATAAGATTTAACCAACCACAGAGATTTATGAGTCGCTTTTCTTTACTCCTGTGGTCAACTGAATCTATGAATGCAGATGTTATCATGTGAAGTGTTAATTGCCAGAATACAAAATTTGTCTTGTGTGTGTACAGGCATCAAAGTCAATGAAAATTCTTGACTGTTTAAAGCATTGGGGTGACCAAGTCACTAGGACCTACATATGAAAGAAGACAGCTTTAAGAAAAGTTTGTCAAAATGTGTATGCCATTAGTGCAACGTCTCTCAACTACTACTTTGCTGTTCAAAACATTAGCACAGGTCCATCAAAAAATGAATGGAAGACTTAATATTTTTCAGGTGAATTTTCATTTTACAACTGAAAATGATACTATTACCAGGAATGGTGAGTGTCTGACCAATAATCCCTTTGTTCAATTTCCACTGTAGTTCACTTCAGAATTTTGTGCCCACACATTTCACCCAGTCATAGCTGGGCTGTCTGAGTACTTCAAATCCCAGCTAAGAATTGTCAAGATGCTACAAGTGGTGTCGAATCATTTCTTCACCCTGTAAAGAGAGATCTTGAGATTTAATGAACGGATAGCACTAGACTAAGCTAAAAATGAGACTTGAAGTTTAGGACCCAAATATTTCATGTACACTTAACTGGATGTATGTATGGTAGTATCCTAATTCATTAGTATGAGTTTCTTGGCTAAACGTTTCACTCAGTACTCCTTTGTTCGTTTACTTCAATAAGCCAAAATCCATTGTTATCTCTTTGCTTGACTAATCTATAACATGAAATGTAGTTTTCTATTTTTTGTAGTTATCTGCATTTGAGTGAAAAAAAAAAAATTCCATTGTTATCTCACTGCTTGACTAAATATAATACTATAACATGAAATGTAGTTCTCTTATTTTTGTAGTTATCTGCATTTGAGTGAAAAAAAATAAAAAAATTGAAAAAATGTATGTACAAGGTAAAACCCCCATTTTAGTTTATAAAGTAAAGTCTAGCCAGCCACTGAATTAATTTGTTCATTGCACAGTTACCAAGTGTACTTGACATTTTTTTTGTGAAGTATAATTAAAGTGCCTGGTCTTGTCCGGTCTTGTGTTTAATCAACGTCTCGGGTGATAATGACGTACAATACCAGCAAGTACTTTAATACAATAGTTTTGTTCACACACCATGTGTTGGATGGATTGTCTACAAATATACCAACATTTACTTTCTGTATTGTTACATCAATCAAGGTAACAAAAGAAAAATTCAACAGGATGGAGGTATACGCATGCACACATAAACAAAAAATATTGTTTGGCTTGTTTGTTTTGGGGGCCCTGTAGCAGATTGTCGAAAGCTCTGGAGGATATACATGTACGGTATTGAGAGAAAATTATGGGTAGGTTTGATGCAGGTATTTAATATGCAGGCCTTGGCTGCCGAAGTGAATAGCTGTTTCTTAAATACAGTGTGCATTTATGCTATTTAATACAGATTGGTAGGACACGCGTGAGGATGGCTTTGAAAACACAAAGGAAATGAATGTGACAGTTTGTCACCAGCTTCTCAGGATTAGTTAGCCGAGTATAACATCTCTATTGGATTCTGACACCAGTGATATGTTGGGGTCAAAGGGCAATCTCATTTACCATGACAACCAGAAAGTATGTCAGTGCCTTGCCTGAAGGATAGACTAGAAAGAAAGAAACCATAAACAAAATGTACTCTTGTTTCTTTAGAGAAGTCAGGCATGATAAAAGAGCCCAGAAGCTGTGCAAGTGTGGATGGTTTAAGGTTAGAAAGTAGACAAGACATGCTCTCTCTCTCTCTCGTATTGATCCTTTGTGTCAGGAGCAGTTTCCACATTTGTTCTCCATCATTCACTGGTCCAGCCATTACCTCATTCCTTTATTCATTCGTTTGTTCTGTCATTCTTTACTCTAATTATGTAGAGAGTTCATTCTCTTCGTTTGCCACTCAGACTTCATCTTTAACTAGTTAGTCAACTTTCTCATTTCTTCTACAATGTATTCATAGAATCATGCTGTCATTCATTTATTCATTTAGTCAATCACCCGCTCAATTGCTCACTTACTTGCTCACTCACTCATTCACTCACTCACTCACTCACTCATTCACTCATTCACTCATTCACTCACTCACTCACTCACTCACTCACTCACTCATTCACTCATTCACTCACTCACTCACTCACTCACTCACTCACTCACTCACTCACTCATTCACTCACTCACTCATTCACTCACTCACTTACTCATTCTCAGATTCATTCACCTGATTGTAATTGCAGTTGTCCATATATTCTCCTGTCATTCCTTCATTTAGTTGATCAATCAATCAATCAATCAATCAATCAGTCGTATGTACATCGTACACACACATACATACATACATACATACATACATACATACATACATACATACATACATACATACATACATTACATACATACATGTACATACATACATACACACACACATACACATACATACATACACACACATACATACATACATACATACATACACACATACACACACAAATTTATGTCTTGTAAAGACAATCAAAGTTCTCATGTTAGCATGTACACTCTTTTCCTCCCATGAACTTTTAGTTTTAATTAACGTGACATGACTTGACGTTTAGACGTTTTGTCTTTAATACCAAATATGTGACAAAATTTTTTTTTTTTACATCTAGACTATATACTAGTAACTGAATAAATGAGGTCTTTATTTATTTCAAGAAATATACCCTCAGATGACCTCTCTTATAAGACACTGTACTGGAAAATTTACTGACTTAATTTGTTTAACTTTTGAAATATGAACGAGCAATCTTCTTAGTCATTCATACTGTGTGTTGCTAACACAACGTGTTATTCATCTACAAATATGTCCAGTTTAGAATAATGCATCAGTTTTTACTTTAACATGAACAATGTGTACAGTTGACCAATTTTTGCATGCAAATGAAGACAAAATGCACAATTCTGTGACATAAAATAAGTCATGGTGTCATGCTTTGTGGCTAGCTCGTTTAGTTTCTCCTCAATGTCTTGCTTTCCAATCAAGTATGAATAATGGGTGAACTAGGGGCACCTATTTATTCTGGTCATTGGGCTTACTATGGCAGGCGTGAATTGAGTCTAGTGTGTCCTTAGTAACGCTAATATTGCATGTCGTAATGACTTCGACAGCTAAGAACACACCTGTGTAATTAAAGAAATTTTTTCAGAAAAAATGGGGCAAGGCCGAAAGTATAGATATGCTGTAAATGTTGTAATGTTACATTTCTGAAGGACGTTTGTTTTGGAATCAGGTTATCTGAATGACTTTGTTATCTGATATAACAATGTGATCAGATACAAAGTAAATACCTTCTATTCCATTTTGTTTATCTGAATGTTTTTGTAATCTGAACTGATTCTCTACCACCCTTACCACCATTTCCATTACCACAACTGCCTCCATGCCTATCACTGATACTTGCCACCATAACCACCACCATTAGCACCCTTACCACCATTTTCCCCACCAGCAGCACCTTTTCACTACTTTCATCATCACCACCACTACCACCAGTGTTCACCACCACCATCACAATCACCATCACCACCACATCGCACCACCAGTGTTCACATCACCACCACCACCACCATCACCACTACATCCATCAGTGTTCACCATCACTACTACCACCACCACCACCACCACCACCACCACTACATCCACCAATGACCACCACCTTGCACTACCAGTGTTCACCACCATTACCACCACTACATCCATAAGTGTTCACCACCACCACCACCACATCCATCAGTGTTGACCACCACCAGTGACCACCACCACCACGAGACCCATCGGTGTTCACCACCAGTGACCACCACTTCTGTTTAGTCTTTGTACATCTCTCCTTGATCCACAGTTTCACTTTGTCCCTTTTATAAATATTACGGTATTTACAGTTTAGAAATTTCTTTCACCAAGTTTTGAAGTAAATAGTGTTAAATAGCTTGTGAACCTATTCCCAACAATTGTATTCATCATCTCACCCAACATTTTGTTCTCACCAATTAGCCAATTTCCCATATTTGCTCAGCCTCCAATTCCAAGAGGAAACACTTGACTACAAAGTAAACGTATATGAGAGTTCCAACCTGTTGCCAAATAGGAACCAAACTATGATGTCCGTAGTATGCCAATATAATAGACTAACCATCCTGTACATTTACACAATTCTCTATCAGTAACAAGAGATACAGTCAAAAAGAACTCAAAAGGCCTTGTCACAAAGATCATACAGTGCCCGTATAATCAATACACAGTATTTGCTTGCCTTTGTGAAAATATTTAAACTTTTGAAATAAATCACAAAGTGGTGAAAGTTTCTGCCAAGAACTTGGTGCTTTTTCTGCCATGTCGAGTGTAATAAACCATTGAAAATTGACACCTACGTAGCTACCATAGCAACGATGCGACATATCCTACAGTGTTACTGAGGAATTTTGTCAGCTGTCATTACTAAATGCCAACAGTGCTAAGGCGGTTGAGCACTGTACAAAGAAAAACTGGATAAATTAAATAACGGTGAAGAATTTCATTTAAGTAGATTTATTAGTTTTATCTTAGAGTTGGTCAAGCCCTGTCCAAATTTATCAAAAGAGGTTATCAGTGTGGAGAGGTGTCATTTTGTATGAAATTGTTTCCTCGCTGCTTTAAATATATACCCCTAACAAGTCTGGCGTGAATTGCTCTGAGTCCAAATTGGGGTCAGGGTTTTTTGGAAGCCAACCGGTCAAACCAGTGACTGCATAATCGCCACGTGCTGTATAGAATGGCCAAGTGACAAAGTTTATTAAGACTGGAGACACAGGCATTTAGTGAACGTTTCCCTCCTCTGTCCCTTTTTTCGTAAACATAATTTGAATTTGAAAGGGTTTTTTCCAAGGCCGTGGTTGCATGTTAATGAAGTTTGTGTGGTTGCATGGCCTGTATGTTGATGTTATGATTTTAGGGTCAAAATGGTCGGCCTCATTCCAGGCTAGTAATATTTACTTATTGAACCTGTCTCTGAAACTGAATCAGTGTCAAGGCTGGACTGTGCAAATATTTTGGTACTTGGACAGTTCTTTAAAAAAAAATGGAACAGACAAGATTTCATTCAATAATCCTATAAATCTTGTCCTAGGATTTGTTGTTTTTCACAGGCCTAGAAGTCCGCAGGGCTAAAAAACTAGACAACTGTAAAAAGACCAGGGAATAAGCAACCAACCATTGGAAAGTACTGAATATAGTGATTGAAATCAGGTCAAACAGATCAAAGTTGTACCTGGTAATTGCCCCAAGTCCAATGCACTTTTACTGTATATTGTATGAAAAAGAGAAAATATAGTCACACAGACTTCCATCTTATCGTGTTTGACCTACTTAAAGACGCTGTCCAGACTCCTGTAATTACAGTACAGAGAACATTCAAATAACTCCCAAGTAGTGTCACTGTTACCTTTAATACCTCTAGTAAACTTGCAAAAGAATTTTCATTAGAAACGTTTAGTGATTTTACGTATTTTTGAGGGACTGTATAAAAGGACCTTTGTAGCTATGTACATAAATAGAAGTTTGGCGCCCTGTAGTTTGCATCATTCCAAACTACTTTATACTGGCCACAGTTTCACAGACAAAATACTTGTATGTCTGAATTGTTATATTTGACTGGTCTTTGATGATAATTTGATAACATTGACAACTAATTTGGTTTCATCATTGCATGGTAAACAATGCCAAGGTGGATATTGTACACCATATTCACTCACACCAATGTCTGCCGTGTGACTGCTTAGATGAACTGGCCACGCTGGCCTAGATTTGCCATTTGCTCTCCTTATACTAATTTACATAGTGAAAGGAGGGCAAATACCGTGCTGATATCCAGTTCATCTACATCACTTTATATCCCATGTTCGGGAAAAATCTCGACCCATAGCTATGCTACGTTTTGGCATCGTTCATAGTCCCTGTATCACAGAGGGAGTGCTGTCTGTTTGAAGGAATGCTCAAAGAAGGATTAGAAACTAGAGGTTCGATCCACACTTTATTGCAAAAATGTCGGTTGGAGACAGTAGGGTTGAGAACTTGTAGAAACATTAGGGGTGAGAACTTGGGTACATGTATGTATAGCGGGACTACACAATATGTGCAAGCAGCCTTGAACTGTGGTACAGGCTCCTCCCAGTGCTATCTTGCTCCTCAGAAAGAATACAGGAAACCATAGTGACAGTGAAGTGTATGCAGGGTGTAGGTTAGTCATACTGATGCCAATGGGATAGTAATAGGCTTATATTCTGTGTGTTTGAAGTTTAACAGCTCTTATCATGTGTTGTAGAAGTTTTAGGAGGGGGAGGAGAGGCAATAGATGTGCTGGTTGTGAACTTGTAACATTAGAAGTTTTAGGAGGGGGGAAGGCAATAGATGTACTGGCTGTAAACTTAGACCATGTTGTTTGTGATTGAAGTTTAAGGAGGGGGGGGGGAAGCAATAGATGTACTGGCTGTAAAGTTAGACCATGTTATTTGTGATTGAAGTTAAAGGGGGGGGGGAGCAATAGATGTACTGGCTGTAAACTTAGACCATGTTATTTGTGATTGAAGTTTAAGGAGGGGGGGGGGAAGCAATAGATGTACTGGCTGTAAACTTAGACCATGTTATTTGTGATTGAAGTTTAAGGAGGGGGAGCAATAGATGTACTGGCTGTAAACTTAGACCATGTTATTTGTGATTGAAGTTTAAGGAGGGGGGGGAAGCAATAGATGTACTACCTGTAAACTTGCGCATTCCATCCTGAGTGAATGTCATTTTGAAGTTTACAGAGCTTGTTATGTGTGATAAAAGTTCCAGGAAGGGGAGGGGAGGCGATAGATGAACTTTGTATGATGTGCATTTCAGTTCCTTCATACCAGATGTATTTCATCCTGAGTACTTTTAAGTAAAAATCCACAGGCGATTGTGTTATCAGGAAAAATGTCCACAGTTGATAGTCTGGAAATCTTTCCGTCATGGGAATAGACCTGGAAATGGATGGGTATCTTATCTTTTGGACATGGGAATGCTGCTGGGAAGGAATGGAATAACTCAGTCATGGGAATTAATCGGGAAAGGGGATGGAAATGTTGCCATTACTGGAATTGAGTAGAAGGGAATGGATTGTCTTTTCCATCATGGGAATAGACTTGAAAGTGACAACACAAGTTGATTTGAACTTTGAGATTGGGTTGGGATAAAAGTCTAAATCTATTGCATTAAGTAGACACGCTATCTTTCAACAAGTTAACTTAAAATACTCTTATCACTTGAACTGTAAGAGCTAACTTATTATAAAGCTTAATGTCCATAGGATAGTGTATTTTGATGAGTGTCCTACATCACAGTGATTGTTTGAACTCTTTTGTGAGTGTAATGGCACAATTACACATTTATGGTGTAAGTCAAGTAGTAGGGGATAGTGTGTGATGTTAGTGAGTGACGAGGGAGTAGAAAGGGATGGGGGGAATAGGAAGGGATAAGGGGAGTGGTGAGTAGTCTGTGATGTTAGTGAGTGATGAGGGAGTAGGAAGGGATGGGGAAGGGGATGATAGGAAGTGTTGAGTAGTCTGTGATGTCTGACCAATGTACCAAGTATGAAAGAGTAGAAAGGGAATGGGGAAAGGGGAGTATTCTGATGTCGGCTGTCAGCTCACAGCAATGTTTGCATGTTGTTGGGGATGGGAGTCTGGATATCAGCTAGGAAGGTGAGAGGGTGGGGTGTTAGGAGGGCTGTAGTGTCAGCAGCCCTCCTAATGACCTCTTCCACCCCCCACCCTACCCCCATATTGGACATATATCCGAGTAATGTATTCTGATATTTGTAAAAGGTATTCAGTGTTTTCTTAAGGTGAAATATCACTACTGGTAAACTATTTGCGAGATTGTAGAATTTCCATTTTTTGACCAAAAAAGACATTTTTTTTCCTTCAAATTTTAATTTGAATTCATAAAATTATATTAGTATAGTGCTGACTCTGAAACCGAATGGTATAACGACAAGTAAGAGAATTTTGTAAAATACATAGAAATTCAGATATCCGTAAAGTCAGCAAAGAAGTGGTATTGAAATTTGAAACTGTTTTATGCTGTCTCTTACATATATATATGTACATGCAAGTAGACACATTGTAGATTGGGAAGTACAGGAGTTAAAGTGTGCCATGATGAACCTGATAACAAAGCCCTCCTTTTAAATTTAAAATGAATTATTTGAAGCTTCCTGTAACTATCATGCGAATTCTATAAATAGTTGTTGCAGACATCGCACACCCACTTCAACTTTGGAATATGACATCCTAGCAACCATTAATGACTTCCCACCTCATTCAAACATGTTCAAACCTGTATGGAAAATTCCACCGTATGGCGCAAAGATTTTCTCATATATAAACCTAATCTGAAATTATCCGTCTTTTTGAACCATTTACAAAGTTTTAGTATTTTTTTCCGAATTTTTGTTGTTGAAAATTTGTAGAAAAATCACATTTTTTGTTCTTGCGTGAAAATTGTTCAACTTTTGTACATGTTGCACAGCATTTTTTTTGCAGGCCAAGTTAGAATGACAAATGAGATATGTGGAACACCTACGCTTAGCGATAGGCACACCTTAAGCCCTACTTGAATATGTACAAAGGTAATAAAATTATCTATGAAATATTGCCATACTCTGAAAGAATTCAAATCTTGCGTCAGAGATCTGTCCGATAAGACGCACACCCACATTAGGAATGTGGTTCGATTTTTCAATCGAAGAACACTTGTAGATTATATATCACCGGTATGTGGAAATATGCCGGTTAAATTTTTTGTTAGTACTAATTTTGATACCAAAGCAAGTCATGATTAGTCAAGTATATCCAACATTGAATCTTTCAGATATTTCTTTCAGTTCTTTGAATAGAGACCGCGTTGACATCCACCGTGATCCAGACTAATCATGGACATACGGTATATTATATTTTATTTGGCAGAAATTTCAAGAATTTTTTCCAATTTTGTTTTTGATACCTTTACTTTGTACATATGAAATTTTTGTAATGCTTCTGTTGAAAATATTTGTATGTATTATTCTTGTTTTGAATTCTTGTAGTGTTTTAGTTTGAAATGTTTGTTATAGTGGTAAATCATCATGCTGTACTACATTGCAGCACAGTTTAAGGTTTTAAGGGTTTAGAACTCTGGTAACAGAAAAGGGAAATCGGATAAAACTGGATAGCATAGTTTCACATAAAATAATTAATTTTGAAAGGGAGCCATGGTAAAATGACTAGGGAACTGAGGTAGATTTTACCTACTTACTACCCTTAACAAAAACTCTGGTAGGGAACCTTGGTAAAATGACCGGGGGAACTGAGGTAGATTTTACCTACTTACCACTCTGAACAAAACATTGGTAGGGAACCCTGGTAAAATGACCGGGGGGGGGGGGGGGGGGGGGGGAACTGTGGTAGATTTTACCTACTTACCACTCTGAACAAAAACATTGGTAGGGAACCCTGGTAAAAATGACCGGGGGAAACTGAGGTAGATTTTACATACTTACCACCCTTAACAAAAACACTGGTAGGGAACCCTGGTAAAATGACCGGGGGAACTGAAGTAGATTTTACCTACTTACCACCACAACTAAAACACCGAGTCTTTTAGATTATTTCACCCTTGTACTGTGTGATACTCTGTTTAGTTACACTCCCTGTATTATCACAAGACTAAACTGTTTGCTGCATAGAGTTTAGTTTCTTCAGGGCATATTGTTGAAGGTCAAAAACTGTAAAGCAATTTACTCAAAGTTGAACCACCACTAGATCAGTGACTGTGCATTTGTGTTGACTTGGCAAGAAATCAAACAGTTATTTAGCCGTAGTAGTTTTATCATGGAAATGAGTGCCCAAGAAGAAAGACTTTGATTGGCAAGAAGTGTCAATACTACTGTTAATGTGAACATGATACATGTAAACAAGACAGCGGCCTTGTTTTAGAATTGTTTTAGAATCATTAAGGCACAACGAGGGTCCACCTTAAATAGCTAATTTGAAAGTGATATACATTCGCAAGATTATCGCTATTGTGACCTGGATATGAAGTTTGTCGGTTTGAATAAACAAAGAGTTTTATGTACTTTGTTCCCAACAGTGTGTCTTTTGTGTTATTGTCTTTCTTTCTTTTAAGAAAAAGAAGAAGTTATAGCTGGATATTTAATAGAACTAGCAGAATAGAGTTATATTGGGAACAATAGTTGCGAACGAAATGATGTCACCTACAAGTGATTTTATGTAGCTGAGCTAGTGAGGGCATAAGTCTTGGTAAAATCTACCTGAAATCCAGAACTATGTTATATCGTAGTCTAGTGTTGTCCTTCAGATTTAAGAGAGGATTCATACCACGTTGACATCCAGACTAATTTTGTCAGGGCTACCTATTGAAATTAAGATTGTACAAGCAAGGTAAGTATATCATTTGGAAATCTATGCAAGTTTTACCAGGGTTCTCAACCTCAAAAAAAAAAAAAAAAAAAAAAAAAAAAAAGCGCCAAAAACCCCCCAAAAAACCACAACCACCCCAAACAAACAAACACACAAAAAAAACTAAACAATAGATTTTTAGTCCCAGGGTGTATATTTTATTGTTCTTTAATAATATTTGGAGTTTGTGCTGCCAAAATATAAGTTTGTGCAAGCTTTGTTGTAATTTACCAAGTTGCGAGTATTTGGTGACTGGATATGCATGGTTGCTTGAACTAGAATTCCTAACAGTTATTGCTGACCACAGATATTCAAATACTGTGTTAAGCCATTAGGCTATATCTACATGTTATTTTGTTGTCAGTGTGGATTCCTTGCTGTCCTAGTGTTAGAGTGTAGAAAATGAAATGTCCTGTAGTTAGCATGGATTCCATACTTTCCTGTTCTACAGTATAGGAAATGAAATGTCCTGTAGTTAGCATGGATTCCAGGCTCGCTGTCCTGTTCTACAGTATAGGAAATGACCACATGGATCCAGCATATACCGCCAATCAAATTTGTTTGTTCGAAAGGCGATAAGCTGTGGATGAGAAAATGAGGTGAAATTCATCACTCGGAAATAGGTTAAGTACACAAAAACAAATTTGAGTTTGAGAAGTTGTAGATGCAAGATCCTACACTACCCACACCAACCCACCCACTCACCTACTTCTTTTGTTATGAAAGCAAATGTAGTTTGTCTAGCAAAAGGATTTAAAGATGTTCCGAAAGAAAAAGTATGTAGTCAAAGTGTGAAATTTTAATTATAATTTAAACCTGTGTTGAAAACAAAATAGCAGAGATTTTGTGCTGTATGTTACTAGCTACACTATACATCATACAAAGAACAATGGTGAGACGAAGCCCCTCCCCGGAAGTGCTTTATGGACCCCCGTATTTATTCACTCAATACTCGGCACCCGACCTATTGAAAAATGAACACTTTGAGCAAATATGGCTGCCACACAGTAAGGCACTGTCAGTTATAGGCACTCCAAAAAGTACACAGTGACCCAAGTGTTATTAAATAGAGGGTCCCAAATTTTTTTGTTGCAGTTGCAAGAAAATTTCCACTTGAGAGTAACGAGATGTCAGGACCAAGAGAGTTGTTGTTTGTGGAAAGTATATCAAATGAAGTGTTTAGGCTTCTTGTAGAGAAGTGGTCTGTTTTTTTTTGAAAGCCAACTAACCTCTTTGATGACCATAGAGAAAAAGAGTTATGATGTGATGTGTAGCCGAGTCGTAAATGAAGTACCAGTCAGGAAACGACTCTTCTTGTTATCTTGATAATGTGTCAAGATGTTCTACTGTGTAGTAACGTAATGATGTCGTACGCACTTCAAATGACCTACAACCATTGTTGTCTGTCAGTGAAGGAAAGTATACATTTTGAAATTTTTTGGCAAACAGGAGCATTTTTTTGAAGGATACATAAAAAAAGTCACGTCAGGGAATGATAGATGGAAGCGTAAATACTTGTGGCACCTGGCGGTCGTGCAAGGGCGTGTGAATAGTGCACGGTCTTTGTTATTAATATATATCTTGTGGAATCTCAATGGAATGATGTTCATTGATAGGATATATATAGTATAACACTGTGATGCAGACACATGCCGTCGTCGTCATCATCCGGGGTTCATTTCTAAAGTTAAGTGTATTGAAAAGGATAACACCTCAAGAGATGGTGCAGGATTAGTCAAGTAGTCATCAACATTCTGACGATATAATGCAAAACATATTTTGAGAGGAGAGTATATTCGCCATAAATTTAAGAAAATTCAGAACTGCTGATTCAAGCAGTGATTTGAATGTAGCTGTTTAGAATCAATCCCATTGAAATATTTAGGTTAGAAAAGTATGGCAGTTTGTTCAGATTCAAATTGAAATATTTGACATGATTAAAATATGGCTTGACATGAGAATTTCTTATCGGCAATAGTTTGTGAAGATTTACAATGAGCAAAAAAAAGCCCCAAAACAAACAAAACTACAGATGTTTTTTTATCCTGATTGACCAAAGATTACGAGAAAGAAAAAATAATTAAGGCAATTTTATTTTACAATGTTTAATTAGATTTCAGTGAAATGCCAGTGTAACTCAGAGTTTGGCTCAATTCTTAGAAACATATAGATTTGTAATAACTGGTCACTTGTTTGTCTATCTGGAAAGGGTCGTAAGAGGGTGATTTATTGAAAGAGACAGACAGAGTGACGGGGTGAGACATAGAGACAAACGACAGAGCCCCATTGATTCCTTAGAAAGATATAGATTACATTACAGAGACACAGAGTGTCTGATTCAATATTGCCGTACTACATCATGGTGATGCGATTGTTCCTCATTTATTTACTCGTATTGTAATCGTGAAATTCAATTTTTTCAGATTTCTAATAGAAGAGATAGTGATGAAATTTAATACAGGAATGGGTTTGAGATGTTTATGTATGTGTGTGTGTACGTACATGTATATACATGCGTGTATGTATGTATGTATGTATGCATGTATTTATGTATGTATGTATGTATGTATGTATGTATGTATGTACGTACGTACGTAAGTGCATGCGTACATGTGTGTGTGTGTCTGTCTCTGTCTGTATGTATGTATGTATGTATGTATGTGTGTGTGTGTGTGTGTGTGTCTGTCTGTCTGTCTGTCTGTCTGTTTGTTTGTCTGTATGTATGTGTCTAGTTTGTATATGTCTGCCAGTCTGTGTGTGTTTATATGTATGTGTATGTGTGTGTGTGTATGTGTGTGTGTGTGTGTATGTATATGTGTATGTGTATGTGTGTATGTGTATGTATGTGTACATGTATGTGTATGTGTATATTATATGTGTGCGATAGACAACAAACAATATATGAGAACAGAACAGCTGAGCACATGGGACATAGTACATGTAGATTTATTTGAAGAATTGTTATTTTGCTAGAGCAAAAATCTGAAGTCAAAAATGTTCATGTGTTTTTCTCATTTCAGAAAATTCTCCAAATTTGTCCAAATTAAGACTGATTACAATATTGAGACAGATATCCTGGCAAATTTCTTTCCAACCTACTTGAAATATTCACAAAAATTTCCAGCCATTTCTAAGGTTAAACATCCAAATTCTTCAGTAATTTAACAATTTTGGTAGGAAAGGAAATGTTATGTGACCTTTAGAAAGTATCCAGATGTTACAGTTATCTGGTATTACAACTCTGGGAAAGTGAACAAAATACATTTGTAGTGCAGGTGTTTGATTTTGTCAAATTTTGTTAAAAATTTTAACTAAAAGTTTTATTATTTTGGCGTAAATATATTATCGTAAGAAGTTTAGTTAGTTTTGCTGCAAAATATGTCAAACACATAAGATATTATTGTGAAAGACTAAATTTTCAACTTACGAAAAATGGCGGGAAAAATATGCTCTAATCAGAATTCACAGTAGTCATGTCCCCACCTGAATCTGATTCAAACTGAATTGATTCAGTTAAATCAGTTTGAAACCAATATTTGTCCCCCACGAGAGAACTGAGCAATGGACTTGCATCAATTCACTTTTCATTGGTTTTGGGATAGTTTCAAACCGATTCAACATTCCACGTGGGGACAGGCGTTAAATGAACAGATATGCAATAAGTCATAAATTACATTTTTATTGTGTCAATGATGGTTAAAGCTGCTCAATCATGACAATTGAAAGATGGCATCAAAGACGAATTATCGTTAAACAAAACCCGTCCCTTACTGGAACGTGCCAAAGCAGCGAGTACAAATAAAGAAAATGCCATCAAAAAAGTTGTACAAAAGAATTCCGATATGGAAGTTTGGTCATAAAGCAGGTGGAGGTGTAGTTGGAATCCATGGGTTTTAAATCACCAAGTTGGTGACAGGTATATTGTCTAATCAGTGATTTTTATAACCCTAGCTGTAAATTTTAGGGTCAACCTTGTAATGTTCTTTTGATTTCACTTCACTGTATAATTGAAAATGTGCATTTGTGACTAGTCTTTAGGGAATTTTGTGTTGACGATGTGGGTGGAACAAGTCGTAGAGTTATTAAAAAGGAAATAATTGAACTTTAAAATATTTTTATGTCAGTTACCATGGTAACATGTTATGAAATAATCTACAGAATATAGCTGTTGTAAATCTTACATTGCATTGCTATGGTGGCATGTAAGGAGGTAACTTTTAGCTGAACATGTACATGCTTTGAATAAAATTACTTCATTAGATGTGATGGAATTTTGTTGAAAAATTGCCGTACTTTTGTAAATTTTTGCAAATTTTGAAACAAATTTTGGTTTTGAAATGACCGCTTTGTCTTCTGTAATTCGACATTTATCATTTTTGTAGAAAAATCGAGTATTTTGTGAGAAAGTGGCGAATTAGTCTGAAAAAAAATGGTGGCATTGAAAAAAAATGGTGGCATTGGTAATTGTGATGAACAGGTTAAATGGACAACCGTGTGACAGCATAGTGTTTGAAGGTACTACTAGCCTTGGCCCCCTACTCACTAGAATGTTTTAATGTCTACTGGTGGAAAGACAGGACAATGGTAGGATGGTCGTGAAAGGTTGTCTTACAAAACATTGGTGACTCACAACTGACAAAGTCCAAAATGGATTCATTAGAAACAAAGGAATGCCACAAAAAGCTAAAGAAACAGTGACCTTCACTTTGCCAAATGAAGTGGAAAATTTAGAATCAGGGAAAAATCTGTGACATATGGTGAAATACGTCAATGATATGATCTGTGCAGTAATCTTATCAGTGGTTTGAGAATAATGAACAACATTTGAGAGATACTAATACAAGGTGGAAAATGACCGATTTTCAGTGACATGCCGGAAAAGTTTGATTTTATGTCATTTGAATATTATATAATTGTTTTAGTTAGTTCTTGGACCGCTTGCTGTGTAAACTAAAATAACAAAACAGACAAGTGAATAATAAGACAAAAGATATACAACTAATCAAACAAAACTTACAAGTGTAGTTGACAGATGTATTGAAGAAGACTCAATTAGGGAATTCTCTACAAAGTGTCGGCATCGTCTGGCCTCTTTACGGCACTGTCTAAAACGTACCCGACAAGACGTACATATAGACTTAATATTTCATTGCGACAGCAGAAATGTGTGCTCTGGCTGGTGAGAATGCAAAATGTGTGTACACCACAAAATTTTGTTGTACTTTTACAATGTATGTTACAATAAGCTTCTAGTAGTGATTGTGGTAAGATTTTATAATGCTGGTACGATGAGAGGACAAATGTAGTAAAATTTATATCAGTTTACTACACATTTTTAGAAATTTTTTAATGTAATTTTAGAGGTAAATTTCAGTTTAAAGATAGGAGTATCAGTATAGTCTCAGACCACTAGAAATAGGTCTGAGGTATAGTCTAGTGCTATCCAATAGAATCTCAAGAGGGGGGGGGGGATACACTGGGGTGCAAAGATACCACAAATAACATCTAGACTACGTTATTTAGAGACATGTAGGAGTTGTCCAAAGCTGTATTATAGTGTATACACTATTTTACTTATAGAGATGAAAATTTTTGTTTTTAGTCTGAAAAAAATTATGTGATCGGTCATATTTTTCAAAATGGCCGACACGTGAATTGTTACATGTATGCTGATGGTAAAGAATGAATTTATAGTGAACTATGTTTGAGATATTTGGGTCGCTTTTTGTGAGAAAATGAAAATTGAGAAAAAAAAATGTAGAAATGTGGGTCGTAGTCAAAGAATGTAGAAGAAATATGGGATTACTTCCCTTCAATGAAATCAGGAACTGTACATGTTGTCCTTGTAATTCTGTAGAAAATTTTGAACCAAAATAATCAAGAATAACTATCAAGAATATTGATTACATTTATATAGGTCCCAGTTAAACATTGTAGGGAAAATTGTAGATTATTTTCTGCCAAGATATTTGAACTGGATACCAGTAATATTTAGTATAACGTGACTGATCCTGGTCAAACAATGTTAAGAAAATTATGTTTTCGTTGTCCCGCTCAGTAGAGTCACTGCAAATTAGTTCAAAAGTGTTCACGTATTATGGTCTTTCTAAAGTACATGTACTTTGATCAATTGTGCTTTTGCGTATCTATAGGAACCTACAAATATCTTAACATAAAAGTACACTGACATAAAAATATAGCATGTGGAGTTGGTGAGCGGACTGCAATCATTAAAATACGTCAACTGTTCATTTCACGTCAAAATTCTACTCATGAATACAGACATTGATTTTATTGTGTGGGCTTTGCAATGGACCGCATGCGTTGTGGGTGGTAGGTTTTAGGAATGGACAGTTGTCTTTTTGTTTGAAATTCATGTTAATATTCAACTCACAGTACCATGGACCCAAGGTGCTAGCTGTATGTGTTGAATGCTGCAACCACATGTTCAGAATGAGTCAAGTAATCATGACAGCCAGAATTATGCAATTGTACTTCTTATGGTGGTGGTGGTGGTGGTGGGGGGGGGGGGGGGGCACAGGAATGTCATTTTACAAATTACACCAATTAATATGTACATGTGTACAATTTAATGATTATGCCTTACGTGAATAATAATTTGTACAATTTCACCTTTACACACCTAAACTTCCCTCTGAGTTGTAATTTCAATAGTAATAATTTGTGTAATTTCGCATACTGAGGTGCAGGCTTGGTTCAAGTGCAAGTTGATGAAAAAGTTTTTCAGTGAGGGGACAGAGTCCTACAGAAAAGTGATTGAAATTTCAATTTGTGTGTAATTCTCTTGTGATTGTCAACAATTTCTTCAACTTCAAGGTCAAAGTCGGAACAATGTAAAAAGAGGGGGAATTGTTGTGAGAGTCTAGTTTTGATATAACGTGTGAAAATTATGAAATGTTCAGAAGTGGAAAGTGACATGAATGGTATAAATTAACTTTTTGCTGGGGGAGGACACGGGAGGGAAATAGGGTGTAATGTTATCACTATCTCTTCCTAATCCACATCTCCCTACTTCTGATACAAAAATGTGCATCTTTGTAAATGTCAGTCCACTGTTCTAACAAACTTTTCCCTTGCTTGAATTCTTAAACACAACTTCTGGTTTGAAATTTGTAAATAAGTGTAACTTTGTAGTGAATATGTGACGTAGGTCAAAAAGCGAAAACTGTCAAACAAGAATTCCTGTAACAGTTATTACTGTTCGTGTGTGTTCACGTGGATGTATTTCATCTCTTGTTCCGTGCCTTTTAAAAAATGATGTTTGTTGGCTGAATTTACAAATTAGGGGTCTTGGTCAGGAAAAACAATTCTTCTATATTTCAATCGTCTGGGAGTTTGTCAAAAATAAATAACAAGTAATTTGAAACGTTCTAAAAGTAAAAATGTTATGGGTAGTGTGATGTGGTGTTACTGAACGGAACAGTGATGTTAAATTTACGTGTGGATTGACAAGCAAGCTGTATTTAGATCGGCCTCAGAATACCCTCTAACTAACTAATTGCCATTGACGCAAATCAAGTCATAGAACTCAGGCTTGCCAAATTTATCACTGGAAACTGATGGATTGGTTCGCATTTGTGTTTATTTGTTCAAAAGATTTGGTTATATTAGAAGTACCGCAACCATGCCGCGCGACCGGGCTCTCAGAGAAGTCGAGACCAAATAGATTAAAATGTAAACCTAGTCCTGCATACGTTTCAGGGGGAAGTTGGTGGTAGTCTGCCACAATGGCTGTAGTGAAGTTAAAAGGTGTTTGCGGTGAAACTTTAGATGCCAATGGGTACAATAGGTCAGTGTGGAGACCATGGCTTTTAAAGGTTTCATGTGTCCTTACATTTTGTATGCCTAATTGATATGGCTTCTGATGTAATTGGTTGCTATGAGAACCACATACATAGTTATCTCTATCGCTATTTCAACTCAAGAATTCCATCAGATGGCCAATTATTCTAAGAGGCGGTTTTTCTTTGCCCTAGTCGTGACTTTTTCCAACAACTTGAATGATGTTGTCGGCACGGTTGAGACATAGATAACCCATCGACTAAAGTAAACACTTTTATGGGACACAAGTTGATGGTATTAGCCTCTGAGAGTTCAAACGTTTGTAAGGATAGGTGATCAGCTCTCGCGATTGGTTATATAATGAAGATGTGTTGGCCAATCAGCAAGCAATACACTTCTGTTATAGCCAGATGGGCTTGTATTGAGTTTTTAGCAACTGTTAGTTTACTATATGTTATTTAAAGGTGTCCATGTATGTGATTTGAATTTATAAGAACTTGATATAAAATGAATTCATGTATGATACAAAGATGAAAAGTTACAGAATGAAACATCGTTTAAAATTGTGCCAAACTAGTTTCCACAGAATTGTCTTTTCTGGGTATTCTGAAATATGTATGGATATCTGTAGTCTAGAGTAGCGTATTTTGTGTTTGATACACATGAAACTTTACCGTGGTTGGTCTTCTCTGAAAATAGATTCCAACTAAGGCTGACTGACGTCCAGGGTTTCGCCACTGTAAAGCTATGACACATTGACATATCTGCAATGATGCAACACACAGACTTTTGAGAGTTTTTCCAATACAACGCTACGACACATAGACTTTGAAAGTTTCTCCAATGTAACGCTAAAACCGACTGTTTGTTCATGCCATGCTTGGACAAGGAATACTAATCTATCTACCTTGGAAATTCATCTGCTTGTCATCAAAATTGTCTACGTGAGGGGAAACCTTCAACATTGATTGAAAGACAGACAATATGTAGTTTGCATGGGAGTTGAGAGAGGTGAACCTCTAATGCACAGCAGTTGGACGACCAAAGTCTAATTTGAAAGCCTTTCTTCATGGGGATGCAATGGTAGAATAAACTCTGGTGGCGTGCGAAGTTCTGCTTGTGTGCAAATCCGGGACCGAAACTGGCAGCAATATGAATGGACGATTGGTCAACAAACAAACCACACAAAGAACGACTACTCCGTGGGGAGACCAGAGAAAGGTGCCGTCAGGAAAAATGGCAGGCTATGCCATGATTTGACATAAAACATAGGAAGTTGACGCCTTTCAGTTGCAAGTGAGCATAGTACAGGTGTTTCTCAAAACATTTCAAAGGTGAATGTTCTCATACTGTACAGAACCACACGGCTGGAAAATGTGTCGTGAGACGATTTAAATTTTAAATGTTCTTTATGCTGTAGAGAACCACACAGCTGGAAACTGTATGGTCACACGATTGCAGTTTCAAATGTTTTAGTACACTCAAATGTTGTAGTATGCCGGACAGAGCCAAAAGGTTGGAAATGTGTTGCAAAACACTGTTACTAAATTAATCACTTAATTTTGAAGGTTTTAGTACATATGACTGGAAAAATAAACTAAATTTTTGTCAAATAAACAAACTAACAGAATTTTGAATTTTTTTGAGAAAACTTCTTCTTTTCAAAATTTCGCTACCCTTTGTGAAAAATGTGTCTCAACTGCCAACTGTCTAGTAACTGTTCACACGGAAGTAGTTTTTGTGAATGTAAGGAAAATATTCTCTGTGGACTGTATGTTAAGTTAACTGTCAAGATTTTGAATTTTTCGTATCAGGTACTCATAAACTTTTGTTTCACAGGAATTTCAATGTGTCTTAGCCTCGTCAAAATCTGGTACCCGATATTCTACCAGGTGTAGATTAGTCTAGTGTGCGATCCGTGGTGTCGAATCTCAAACAGAGATGATTCAATAGGTAGCATTTTATAGATTAGGAGTTGACAATTGTTGTGGACACAAAATGGGGAAATACTGCTGTGGATTCATCAAAAAATCTGATACAACGCTTTTTGTACCATCTGTAGACAATCGCGAGGACAAAAAAAGAGAGAAATTAGTATCCAAGGTGGGATGACATTATTAGTTTCCCTTGCTTGGTGATGAGAAAATCTTGTTTAAGAGGACATGTGGCCGAAGTAATCGAAAAGTGATGGAATGCGATCTTTGCACAGTAGACCCAATTAGGAATACAGACAA
Source organism: Glandiceps talaboti (assembly GCF_964340395.1). Taxonomy (NCBI): domain Eukaryota; kingdom Metazoa; phylum Hemichordata; class Enteropneusta; family Spengelidae; genus Glandiceps; species Glandiceps talaboti. Next base: position 13,870,403 of record NC_135559.1, read on the forward strand.
AGAGGGATGTGCTCCCCAGTACCCATTTATATTTAAGGTTTTGTGAAAGCCAACAAAAGAACTAATAAATCTGTCCCGATAGTAAGGGGTCAGTTTTCTGGGTTAACAAGTCTTTTCAGTGTAGTCGGTAAAGTTAATAGTTTCCTCCTGACCAGATGCGGACAGCACATGCATCCCTGAATTGTATTCAGATCAGGTTTCTAAACCATGTTGCTTTACAAAAATTACATTTCTGGTTTGACCTTAGAAATTGTCGTTGTGATATCATGCTTGATCTTTGCCGTATCGAAACTATTTAGTGCTGTCTCCAACTGAAATATTACAATAATATTATGGTACATCTACGTCGTACATGAAACATTATTGAAGGTATTTTTTTTTGGCGGGAAAATAATAGATATTTTTTGCCTCCAATGACGACAGGAACAATGGTGTATTACATCTACATGGTACAGGGAAAACGGGAGAAGTAATTTTGGTTCTTTTACTATACCAGAATTAAGTTTATTGTGGAGGATGAAGGGGGAGGCCTTGGCTTTTTCCTGTCATGGCTAATATAAAGATTTAAAAATTGTGTTTGTGTTTTTGTCAAGAATGGAGATATTGCTTGCCGTCTGTAGCTGACAAAATATACAGTCGAAAAAAAAATGTATCTCTGTAACTAAACAACAGCAAACATGCAACTTGAAAAAAAGAAAGAAAAGAAAAGAAAAAAGATGTTGTTGGGAAACAAATGTAATTCCCTCGCTGTGTCCGAATTGGAGTATGTTTGCCAATAATGAAGGAATTGTCCACTCTAGCAAACAGAATATACAATAGAAAAAAATGTGATTCTTTTGAATAAAAATGACTAAACCGTTGAAGAGTAGCACTTGATAATGCCAAGTGACATCACTGAGGACAAGGTCACGTACACAGACTACAGATTCAGTTTCAAAAGATTGTGATTTGAAGTGTCTCCATTCCCCTGTAGTGTTTGTAATGCAATCTATGAAAGATGTTGGATCTCCCGCAGTTCAGTTGATCAGTACTTTTGAACAAAGAATACTCAGTTGTTTGAAAGGCTTTGTTGAGTTGTTTCTCTCCCCTTACACAAGGATTCATTGTAATTTGAGCAAGTGCTTCCGTCGCCAAGTACGAGCTGGGAGTTCTCGTTGCTAGCTATGCTTCGGCTATTCCACTGAGACCGAAACTGGATCCCAATTTAACCGAGTGGAAAATACAATCTAATTGAAATGAACAAAAAAAAAGTTTGCGTTCTCTGATCAGGAATCGAATACAGTGTATTCTGTGCACACATATATTGGCCAGAAGGGTATTGCTATTTCAGGGAGGTTTGAAATCATTGCTATAAGCAGGATCTCTGAATGGAACCTGGTTGACATTAAAAAAAAGTTTACTTTCTTAGATTTGGAATCGAGGACAAAAAACTGCATTCTGTCCTCAAAGATGTGGGCCGAAGGGTATATTCTATTTCAGGGTGGACTGAAACCGTTGCTATAAGCAGGATTTTTGAAAATGGCGATTATATGTAGCTTGAATTTAAGCCACTATAATACCCCTTTGGCAACATTAACCCAAATAAATCAGTTATTCGGTCAGTTCTGAAAAGGTTAATTTTAAGGAGATTTGACAGGTATTACCCTTAAAATGCTAAGTCAGATGATAAAGAGTTAAAATGGTGAAACCTTATCGAGCTATCTGATTTACTTGCCATTAAGCCAAGGAATGTTGTCAACTTACTCAATAATTTTGTCTGGATGAAGTTAATGCTGTTACTTTTATCAAAACTTTGGAGTGAAGGCTGTCAGTTCCTTTGTTAAGGTTTCAGAATCTTTTTGTAAGAGAATGTTATATACTTGCATAGATTTGTATATCTTGTACAAAGATTCTTGTAGGTATACCTGGTATGAAAGTAGGAAAAAAACAAGAAAAGTTGCAAAGCTTTCATACTTTGTACCATGTGACCTTGATGGGAATGGAGGGGGGGGGGGGGACCTGGTAAAACCTAGAAAGACTTGCATGCTTTGTACCATAATTTTGTTGGGTAACCTTGGCAACAGCAAGGAAGGATATGATAAGAGGGAACACCAGTAAAAACCTGGGAAACGCTGGTATATTTTATGTATCACTACTGGTAACAAAACATTGTTAGTGCAAGAAATATTGAGTATTTGTATCTTGGAAACTGATGAAAATGTAGTTGGGTAAAGTTTTACTGTCGTTTGGTGATAGAAGTTAAAATCTTAGTCTTAAATCCAAAATTGTATCCTGTGGTCCAAAAACAAAAATTGTACGCTATATTTTGTCATTGTCAGAAAGTAAAATGTACGCGATGTACATGAAAATATATACTGAACTACCCACGTGTGAAGTTAACATGGTGAATGTGTTATACAATGTATGGTGAACTCATCCATTCAGTCACCATACAATAGCGCAAGCAGTTCGGGAAGTCTGGATTGGAATGGGAAAGGTGTTTGGAAGTGATGTCTTCCCTAGAATATGGACACAGTTTAGATGTTTGGATTTCATGGAAAGGGTGTTTGGAAGTGATGTATTCCGTGGAATATGCGTAATTAGTTTAAATGTCAGGATTTGATGGAATGGGTTTATGTATTTGGAAAGGATGTATTCCATGGAATATGGACAAAAGTTGATCAGTCAGAATTTGATGGAGAGGGTGTTTGCAAGTGGTGTATTTCATATGAACTAAGGACAGATATTGTGATTTGATGGAATGGATGTTCCATGGAATATGCACAAAGAGTTGAGATGTCAGGATTTAATGGAAAAGGGGGTATTTGAAAGTGGTGTATTCAGTGGAATATGCATGTCACTATAGTTTCTTCTAAAACCACCCTATATGTCTCTAGAGGTTTAGGCTTATATATCTGAAGAATGTGCACCTACTTTTCAACGTGTCTCGTTAATGGCTTGATAAGTAGACTGAAATGGATCAAAATTCTCGGCGTTTTGCATTGGATCACCCAAAAAGTTATCGGAGCCATAGGCAGATACTTATGTCAGAGGTGAGACCAATATCACCAAAAGCTTGCCATGAAATAGGCAAAATGGCAACAGTCACCTCTTAAGAGTAATGGAATGTATGATAGCATTTTTCTACGCTCAGGGAAAATGTTTCCCTTAAGGAGTAAGATATTTGAAGCCCTGAGCATCTTTGTGAACTTTAGTTAAAAAAAAGGGGACAAAAGTAGTGATATCACCGAAAAGTATATGTGCTAATAAACAACTGACTCAAGTCTGATGGTTTTGATTTGGTGGGGGGAGAAAGTTACAAAATGGCCACCCAACAATCAACTATTGTATCTCGGTAGGCAGTTGCCATGGGAACTGTTCCGAGCGATTACAAATAAAAAAAAAGCTACTGTCAAACGTGACCTTTTGTTTGAAATTTCAAGTTTTCAAGCATGACTGTCCCCTCCATGTCCGAAGACTTGATGGTTTTTTCTAGATATTGAGCGGAGTGGCTATCGAGAAGTATATCAGAATGCCGTCAGTAGATACAGTGTTCTTGCTACTGTTTTTAAGTACATGTTGAAGTGATGTTAGTCTGGCATGTTGACGTCGGCACCCTTCAGAAGTTACATCTGCTGAAAGCGTAAAAAGCGAGGGGTAAAAAAAAAAAAGAGAGTTATTTGTAGTATCTGTCGAGTTGTCTGTCTGTGACAGGGGTTTTAGCTTATTGATAACAGAGCTGAAGCAATGTTCAGGACTCGGACCGTATTACACCACTTTGTCAAACACCCAACAAATTGACTGAGAATTGATGGCTTATTTTAAACAATAGTGAAAAAAACCCCAAGCCATTGCGATCTCTTCATGATATTTACTCTTTTTTCTCACACAATCTCTTTCTAGTTGCAAAGAGAAAGGATGAGGGAAGCAAACAACAGCTATCTTATTGATCTGGTTGTCATGGTGATTAAGCCTCTTCTTGGTCACCATGGTGATACATAATTGATGTTTTTTTTTGCCATATTTTTCACCCAGCTGTTTTCTTTCTGTAACAACTTCCCTTGTATGTGATGTCAAATCAAAAGATGTTTTAACTATAGAAAAGAAGAACTTTGAACTGAATTTGTCAAAGTGACAAGGACAATGAGACAAGATATTTGGAGGAAAAGAGAGAAAAATGTGTTTATTGTGTTGTATTTTGGGAGGGCTAAGTTGTCATGAATGATTGTACATGTACATGTACATGAACATGAACATGTATGTATGTATGTATGTATGTATGTATGTATGTGTGTGTGTGTGTGTGTGTGTGTGTGTGTATGTATGTGTGTGTGTGTGTGTGCGTGCGTGCGTGCGTGCGTGCGTGCGTGCGTGCGTGCGTGCGTGCGTGCGTGCATGCATGCATGCATGCATGCATGCATGTATGTATGTATGTATGTATGTATGTATGTGTGTGTGTGTGTGTGTGTGTGTGCGTGTGTGCATGTGCATGTGCATGTGCATGTGCATGCGTGTGTGTACATTGTGAAGAAGTTTGATACTAAAAAGTACATGTATTATAAAACGAAGTCTGAGGTTCTTGAATACACTTGACCTGAACATTCCTCTGTATCAGATTTACATGTAAAGCCTGGAACTTTGTAGTGAAGTCCCCAGGAAGGCTAAACTCCTTCCTGCTTTGTCAAGGACCAGGTCATCTCACAAGGCCATATCCCTTGAGAAGTCTGTCTGTGTATTAGTATCCATGGAGGTATCATGATTCCACTCTCCTGATACCAGTCCAACTCAGTCAGTGTTTATTCCCTGAATAAAGTTTATGTCTGGATGGGTTTGTTTAGATTTGATTGTCACCAATCAAATAGCCTTGTCTGTGGTTTAGTCTGGGATGAGGCTGCGTTCTGTTTATTCAGATCTCCCTCAAGTATCTATTAGTGCGACTCAGCCTGTGTTTGAAGTTGGTTTGATGGGTTTTGGGTCACCCAGTAGGACTGGTGATAGACATGCAGACACCACTGTCTTGGACACTTTCCAAGGCATAGTGACTTAGTGGAAAGTTGTCATATTGGTAGTTGTTGTTGAATTAAGTCAGCTGTTTGATGTCTATATTGTATATACATGTACTATGTACCTGTATTCAATGTTACATCCAGGCATTATGAGATAAGGATATGCTGAATGTTAAGTAATTTATTGTGTCTGTCTGTCTGTCTGTCTGTCTGTCTGTCTGTCTGTCTGTCTGTCTGTCTGTCTGTCTGTCTGTCTGTCTGTCTGTCTGTCTGTCTGTCTGTCTGTCTGTCTGTCTGTCTGTCTCTGTCTGTCTGTCTGTCTGTCTGTTTGTCTGTGTATATATGTATGTATGTATGTATGTATGTATGTATGTATGTATGTATGTATGTATGTATGTATGTTGTGTTTGTGTGCACACGTGTGTATATGTATGTCTGTCCATCTGTTTGGCTCTGTTTTTCAAAGTTTGCTTGTCAGCTTGTTTGACTTGGTCTTATCACTGGTATTATGATATGATATATATACATATCGATATGATAACTTTATGTTTGAGTAAATGTCATGTTACGATGTTACCATGGTAACCTCTGATACCCCTACTATCGGTACGTGCTGCAGCATGTTAGACACAATGCTTGTACATGTGCTCACAAGTACATGCATGTGGAAAGTTGTGTGTGAACATGCCTATAGCAATGTATGAGAAGTGATGAAATGATAGCTAACTTACCTCTAACATAGTCGGATGGCAGTTGGACTTATCAATGATGAGAATAGATTAGAGTGATGGCTGTTGAAAGATTTAAAACTTTGAAAGTATGGATGACATATCGTAGGAGAGTTAGGAACACTTAATGAAATTTATAATTGTAATGTGTGTGTGTGTGTGCGTGCGCGTGCATGCGCGCGTGCGTGTGCGTGTGCATGCGTGCTTGTGCACACGTATATATGCAAACTTGTATATGTATGGATACATGTATACATGTATGGATGTACGTAGATTTGCACATATATGTATATGCGTGTTTATGTATGTATGTATGTATGTATGTATGTATGTATGTATGTATGTATGTATGTATGTATGTATGTATGTATGTATGTATGTATGTATGTATGTATGTATGTATGAAGGTATGTATGTAGGTAGGTAGGTAGGTAGAGATGTCTGTCTCTGACTGTCTGTCTGACTGTCTGTTTCTTTGTCTGTCTGTCTGTCTGTCTGTCTGTCTGACTGACTGTCTGTCTGTCTGTCTGTCTGTCTGTCTGTCTGTCTGTCTGTCTGTCTGTCTGTCTGTCTGCATGCATGTGTAGGGTTTACAGAAGAGATGTTGTGTGTGAATTGTATACAAACATATACAAAGCCCACTTTGTGATGTAAAAGCTTGCCATTACTGCAATTAGATTGCCAGCCAATATCAGGTTATCATGTGTTCTACTTTGTAGTGTATAAAAAACACAGATAAAAAGGTTCTATCTTAACATGCCAAGAATAACTGCATGCAATTCCTTTCCCTTTCACACGATTCCATCAATTTATAAAAAACTCATATCCTGATATCAGAAAACAGTATATGTTTCTCTTTGAGTCAAATTACACCGATATATCAGTTGCCTTTCACATTTGTTGCATGTATTTATGGAGAAGGAAATTAAAAGTTAATGAACAGCAATGTCGTGTACTATTTCTTCGTCATGTGTATGTATTCGCAGTCAATATTTCTTGAGCAAATGGACATTTCATTACCTGGCCAGATGGTATAGTAATGAGTATTAATCGTCGGCACTAATTTGTTGTTAAATTTGAAGTGTCCTATATGCGCAGATAAGAATGTCGTATGAAATTCTGACAATTTCAAGGTGCCGACAACAGGAAGTGTTAGTACATCTTTATTCCATTTCTATCAGCTCATAAATTTGTTAGCTGTGTGTTTTTCGTAAGTAAATGCCAACAAGTTTACCATGGCGTGATTGTAACCATATTTAGTACTTGTTTACCATGAGTTTGTTGTTTTCATCAGATGTCACACTTCCAAGTCGCATCTTGTCTAACAAGTGTTGATTTATAAGTATCTGCACTTTTTCAATTGCGTAATTAATGCAAGTGATGTTTTTGAATTTTACTCAATAAAGTCTAAATTTTTGTCCATATTTCTTGATTTTTTGCAGTGTTTGAAACCATGTCAGGGTATGTACAAGAATCTGTCAACGTGCATGTCAAAATGTGAGGTAAGCCATATGATTTGCTTATTATTATTTGCCAAAATTTACCAAAAACTTTTTTTTTCAGAGAATTTTAGGTGAATTTTTACTTAGCTTTGTTTATAAAGACCAACAAGTTTCTTCAAAAGAAATTTACTTCTAAAAGTTACATTTTTGTGTAAAAAATTGTGATTTTTCCTGTGAGCTGATTGCAGAGGAACATTTTGATAGGTTATACCATTTTATCAGAGGGATGGGAAGGGTGGCAGTGGTAAGCAGACTACAATGCAAACCCTTGCTGGACACAATTTGTCATTGACCGTGTAAACTGATTGTAATAATGTTAATGGGTGGTCAGCTCGCACGAAAATCATTCCAATTCAAAATCTGCCTGCTGGCAAGGTAAAATTGAGGTCACTGTGAGGTTATGACCTTGAGGTCTTGAAAAGATTACTGTTAGATTGTCATTTTAGGATTTCTACTGAGAGGTAAATCTGATACAAATTTATTGTCCGTTGATGTTGTTAGAGCCGTCGGTTTGATCTACCCTATCTGTATCTGATTGCTCAATTTTCATAAGTGTATAAACTGTATGACCCCAGGAGCTTTGTGGTTGGAATATACCCCCTCTAGCACCAAGCTAATATAGCTGCATGCAGTCAACTGAAAATGTTCAATCGGGCAATCACAGCCTGATAGTAGTACAGATAAGCTAATGATGTGATTGTAAAGTTGCTGCCTCTGTGGTTTATATGCCGCCCTCGGCTATCAAACAATCTCTTCCAGGTTATGACGTACAGAATTTTTACATTGTTACAATAAAACCATTAAATACCAGAATATAATTTTTTTTACCTTAATTGATGGTATGTTATGTGAAGGAATACATAGATGCAATAGATGACCTAGTTAGCCCGCTAGGTCAAAGTTTTTTCTTTACTCCAGTAATGGATATACAGTTCACAAAGTATGATAGCTCATCTACAACCATAGTTTAGTCTGTTTGATTTGTTTTGATTTTATGTCAAAGTTTTAGAACCTGACTCTGAATATCTTTATTTTTTATACATTGAATATTATTTGTATCCTTGTAAAATGTAACACCCAAAAGTACAACTGTGGACACTGAACCTTTAACGGAACAACGTTACAAACATTGAAAGTAAACAACTGAATTCAAAACACTTGTCACAGCATGTAGGAACTGCAGAGACTTGTATTACATTCCATCATTTGATAAGAACAGTTGTCTGGCCTCTTTACATAATAGTTCAGGTTCACAAACAAATTTGAAGTTCCCCTGACATTTCATGTACACACAAAGAATCCATAAAGCTGTTCTTATCAAACCATGAAATGTAATGCAACTCTTGGTACTTCCAACATGCTGTACTAAATGTTATTAATCCAATTCAGTTGGTTACTTTCCCAGTTTGCAACAGGCTCCGTTCGAGAATGCTTCCATGTCGGCAGTTGTAAATCATAAATGAATTGCCGATCATTTGACAACAAAAATGATATGTTAATGTGGAAAAAACCAATATGGAGGAAATAAGTGTGCTATTGTATTCTGTGTATCATAAAATGATAAACAGCTGGTTCCGTAAAACACCTGTTATGAATCTAAAAGGTGACTGGTTTATTAAATAGAATTAGTATTGAGTTTTCCCTCCAAATCTGATTACATAGGACACTGCAGAGAAGGGTAATTCAATTTGAACCTCTTATCGGCCGTCAAATTCACAGCTTGGTACAGAATGAGTAAATGACCTGGGCCCTGACCAGTGGTAATCATTTCCTCCTGTGTACCAACTATTACAAGATAAAATGTAGATTAAAATGATAAAAACCAAATCTAACTTTTAGGCCAGGTCGTTAGATTTAGCCAACTGAACTGTGTGAGTTATAGTTTTACAGTTACGCTTGTTACTTCTGAGGCTCTGATCACTTCAAACTGCTGTCAACTCAAAACTGTAACTCAATACTCTTTTGATTGAAGGTTCAATGTTTTTCACTCCTATAGCTCATACTTGATGGTAGTCAGGTCTCCAACACACAATTTGTCAGTTGGCTATTGTGGGAAAGTTTAGACATTACGATATTTTGCGGGATATGCTACTATACTATTCTAGCATAATTGACGGAAATTGACAGCCATCCCTACCAAAGATGATGTTTAAATTCCGATGTAACTGTTTTGTATTTTGAAATACTTGATTACATATATGATGAAGTGCAGAACTACCCCCCCCCCCCCCCCCCCCTTCCTTCTCCCCCTCTTTAAATGGCTAATGGTCAGATTGTATTTTTGGTTGTTCATACTATCTCATTATGTGTTTTGTTGTATGCTTTGTTGTCACAGAGTATTGATGACGATGAGTGTTTTGCCAGTTGTGAGTTTATTAAAACTATCCATAAAAATAAAGCCGGTGAGTGTCCCAATCCGGAAGAAGCTACTGCATTCGCTGCAGCATGCCTAGAAGAATGCGCAGAAGACATGGAGTGTGGTGAAGCACTGAAATGCTGTCCGAACACGTGTGGACATACCTGCCAAGAACCAGTAGATCGGTTTAAGGGTAAGTCTACTACAACTTCAGCCACTCTGTACACTTAGTTTAGTTTCATTGTTACATACTTAAAATTTATGCAACATTCTGTAATATACAACAGCGGCAGTCTAGGTTTCGGTTTACTAAGATAGACACAAACAAACACTGTTTTGTTTGATGTGATGTTTGATGTAGCCTACACAAGTTGGGTGAAAGCAGTTCCTATGTTATGTGGTATATAAATCACCTTGTAATCAAGACAGTGTAAACACTGGAAATCCCTCAAATATAAGATCATGGAAGTCACATCAGAAATGCCACTCTATTGTGAGTATACTTAAACCAACAGATATACAATAGTTTATGTCAACATATGGTGCAACTGTAGTTTTAGTTTGTGTCTATCTTAGTAAGTCAAAACCAAAATTGCTGTGGTCGTTAAAAGTTCTACAGTCAGAATGAGACTGATGTTAAAACTCATGTCTTGTATGTAAATGAGATGTTAATGTCAAGCAAGCCATATATGGAAGATTGGAGTCTCAATATTTTATGCAACAAAGGATGGCAAGCATTTGATTTTAGCAAAGAAACTTCTATTGCTTGTCATGATTTCATTTTAAACATCATTTAGTATCGTATGGAATTTTTGATAATTTATACCACACTGTGAACTCAATAAAGAAAATTCTCATATGTGAATGGCAGACATTTTTTTTTTCAAAAATGGTAATTTTTTGTTGATGACCTACAGGTACACCAGCTTTACCACCAAATCACCCCTTTGTGATCCTTAGTGGCAACAAAGATACATTTATTGTCACCTGGTTACCGTCTCCAGAAAACAATAGCAGCGATGTGATTGTGTATTCCTTAGAAATGAGGGGGAATATAGGAGAACATGCAAGTCATGCCCATATGTGGGACTGGCAGACAGTTGCACAGGTAAGTTACCATAGTAACCAACATTACCATGACAACATGGTAGGTGATAATTTGGCAGGTTTTAGTGTGCGACAGGAGAGTTACCCCGAGGCCAGTTTTGAGTTATGAGTTTGATCCTGAAAGGCGTGATTTAGATAAAACTTCAATAATTGTTTGTTTTCTTCTTTGTGGGGTGGGGACCTGCAACATGCAACATCATATGTTGATGGGACAGTGTTATGTTGCCATGGCACCATTGAAATTTGCTTTGACAACATACAACATAAATTCTATTTTAAAATTGTAAGTTGTCAGTAAAATAATAATACTTTTGATAAAGTTATGGAATGACCCACTGTTTTCTCTAGATTTAAAAAAAAACCCAAGGATATCTTATTCTCAGAATATTTGTCAAAATTAAAACTTTTTGCTGAAGAGTTGTAGGAAATAAATGAGAACAATTTAAGATATACATTTGCAATAAATAATTGAGTTCTTGGGTTGAAGAGAAAAAAATTATTATAACTGTACTAGAACGTGGGAATTGACTTTTAATGGACTTCAAAAGGACAAGATCTCACAAATGTGGCTCTCAACAGTTTCCCACTTGAAATGTCAGACATTCTGCAAATATTGACCTCCATGACAAAAAAAACCATGTCAACACTTCACACATTAGAAAGCACTGAGGTAGAAGTAGTTGTCTTTTTAATTTTATTTGCCTAGTATCAAAAGATAAAGTATGTATGCCAAACTTTAAGTCTTGGAAGTGTCGGTTTAAAAGACATTTTTCATTTTTAAGTGCATTTAAAACCGTGAAGCTTAAGTAGTCTTAAATAAACGGAGTAAAAAAACTTGTCTGTCCGACAGGATAATGTGATAAATGTTATGTCACAGGCTGTTGTGTACGTGGTAAATGTGCTGGGAGCTGTCATCAACAACAAATAAGTCTATCTATTACATTGTAATTTACATATTACCAAATATGGATAGTTATGTAAATTATTGCCAAATATGGATGGTTTTATAAATTATTACCAAATATAGCTATGTAAATTATTACTATATATGGATGTTTACTTAAATTATTACCAAATATAGTTATGTAAATTATTACCAAATATGGTTAGTTATGTAAATTATTGCCAAATATGGGTGGATTTATAAATTATTACCGTATATTAAATATAATAAAGAGAAATAGTTCGAACAATTGGGATGAAATGAAGAGAATATAACTTTTGTTCGTTATGATCTTGAACAAAAAAATTTCAACATTTGTTGTTGTTTGTTTTGTTGCAGTCCACTGATGTTCTTGTCACAATTAACACAGTACTTCCAGGAAGATGGTACGAGTTCCGAGTATCTGCTGTGAATATGAACGGAACACAAGGATATACAGAATCTAGTATACCAATGAAACTAGAAGATGGTAAGTTGAGATGATTTGTAACTGATGTCAAGAAAGATAGATTTCCTTGAAGTCCTGGAAACTCATGCCAGGAAAATTCTTGGTCAGATCATTCTTGGGGATAATGAACTTATGAAACGTTGCAAAATGTTCAAACGTCATGTGACATGTCTTAAATAAACAGCAACTGATAAAGACACCAGGAGAGGACACAATGTTTGAAATACTGAATGTTTCTTTCGTTTCAGATCCGAATCCGCCAGGTCCTCCTCGTAACATAACGCAGGGTAAATCGGAGTACATGGGTACCGGTAAGGTCAATACGTACATACTGTGGGAGGAACCAAAATACAGCGTCCTGCCAATTGTGAGGTATCGAGTGTATTACAGTCGGAGGTTGAAAATGGTCCGACCAATGTATGTGCCTTTACAAGAACATAGAAGACATGTTCCAGGGGTAGGTCAAAACAATATTGCATGGTTTTTTTTTTTTTTTTTTTTTTTTTTTTTTTAATGTATTAGAGTTCTCTCCCCACAACGAACATGTGTTCCATTCTAGCAGTACAGGAACTATCATCATATTCAGACATATTAAATCAGTTTTCTTAAGTTTTTTGATGTTTTAATTTTCAGGATCAACATTACATCAAGTTAGAAAATCTCCATATAGACACAGAATATTTCATTCAGATCCAAGCATTTTCACAGTGGGGTAAAAGCAGACTACGCAGTGAACGAACTTCCAAAACAATACTTACACCCTACATAGCGCAGTCAGGTGAGTCAATCTTGTGGTATCTTGTCTGTTATTTCATGTAGAAATAGTTTTGGACAAATTTTCTGGAAAGTGATTCCAAAAAGTGAAGAATTTTACCATCTTTCTGTATGTCCAAGTATCCAACCAGAGTAAGGTACAACCAGTGACAGCCAAGCATTGACAAGCAGAACCTGTTACAAACAGGGAAAGTAAACAACTGAATTGGACTAATAAAACATTAAAGTATACAGTTGTGATACAGCACCATTGGTACTGTCTTTTAAAAACCTGTTTGCTCAAATTCCTCTTTCAATATAGATGGAGTAATATTACCGGGAGATCCAACTGGAATAAAAGTTCCCAGTTCTATGCCTCCAGGACCACTTGATGGTGTTACGGTAGAAAGACCATTTTGGCATCATGATAAACTGAAAGCACATGTCTCTTGGGGCCAGCCAAAGAGTAAGTACTGATTTACTCGAGTCTAGAGCTATTATATGTGTATGGCGCCCTCAATGGCTCTATGCACATTTTCGTTTGTTTTAGTACACTATGTTTTTACTTAGGGTTCTTTTGGATCAATGTTTCAACCATTGATAAACTTAAAACACCCATGTCCTGGGACCAGCCACTGAGTAAGTATTAATTTGTTAGTGTTCTTTGGATTTTAGCATATGACGCGCCCTCTGTGGTGGTGTGCACAGTATGTTTTGTTTTAACACAGTATCGTTTGTGCTTGCGGTTCATTTAGACCAATAAGTATATTGCAATATTTGCTTTCAGATGCCTTAACTTGTGGTTATCAAATTTTTTCAGTGTTAATCAAATTTTACTGATTTTTTTCAATTTTTTCCAAATTTTTTGCAACTACTTTATTCATCAACTTCTGTGTCAAAACTTTGGTGTGTACACTAGGTCTGTAATGCTTGTCAACACATTGTAATTATAATTTTATATATTGTGTTACAGCTGGTGCTAAAGCAACGAGATTTATGATTTACTGGGGTGCGACAAATTGTATCGGACCTAGACCATCGTCAACACTTGGTGCTACGTCACATGTGAGTATCGGATCATCTACCCTCCCTCTTAGCCTTCCCACAATATTTGGTCAGATTTCCCTCCCCAAAATTAATAATAGACTGTTCTTGCAATGCTTTTACCATCTAATCAGCACCCCTCCATGATGTATGGTTTATCCGCAGCCTAGATTGAGAGGTGTGTGTTTGCATATGGAGTCATGCAACTTATGATGTGTGTGTACAGTGTGTGGATTGTACAGAACCCTAGGTGGCAGATAATGAAGGGCGCCACCTAGTGATGAAATAATGAAATTATTCTTGACCAACTGCAGTACTAATATTTAACATGCTAATTGTTGTTGGTAAAAATTAATTGTACATTTAAACTTATTAAAAGGTGACATGAAAGTTTGATCGTGTGTTTGTAGGATGTGTTGTTTGTTTGTTTGTTTGTTTGTGTGGTGACTGTTTTGTAGGATGTGTCGTATGTTTGTTTGTGTGATGATAGTGTGTTTGTAGGATGTGTTGTTTGTTTGTTTGTTTGTGTGGTGACTGTTTTGTAGGATGTGTTGTATATTTGTTTGTGTGGTGACTGTTTTGTAGGATGTGTTGTATATTTGTGTGGTGACTGTTGGTAGAATGTGTTATACATTTGTTGTACGCTGACTGTTTGTAGAATGTGTTGTACGTTTGTGTGGTGACTGTTTGTAGGATGTTATTTGTTTGTTTGTGTGATGATAGTGTGCTTGTAGGATGTGTCGCATGTTTGTTTGTTTGTGTGGTGTTTTTTTTTGAAAGATTATCCCTCATGTCAATGCTGCAGATTAAATGGTTGCTATGCTGCAGGTTTTATGGTTGTTATGTTGCCGCTTGTCCTGCTACAGTTGCTGCATGCAGCTTTCTGTATTCTGTGCTCCTGTTCATGCTGCAGTGATGTTGTGTGGTTACTATTGCATGGCACTTTAAGGAACTGATTCACCCATCCCCCCACCTCGTCCCTCTTTTCCATCAACACAATCCCCACAAAAGATTTAACAAAAACAAAGGCGGCATCATAAGGATAAATTAACAAAATTTGTCAATAAAAATATAATTGGCATGTCAAAAATTATTGTAAAATTTACCAATCATATGAAATTCGATTTTGTGATCTTAAATTCTGTTCAGAGAGACGGAAGAGAACGGCCACGGATGAAAGGGGCCACCAGCCTTGTAAGTTGGTTTGCGTGAGTTTCATAGACACTTCAAGCTTGTCCTCCAGTCAAAGGACAAATTGCACGTGCATGTCTAATGAGTGTTTTCATGCCTGAAATGTGCAGTTTTTATTTGTCTGTCACTAACTGTTACACTACGCCCTCATCCTCAGTTGCTGTTTTTTTGCATTTTGAATCATTTTGTTTGTAGTTTAAGCCATTGTGTTATGTTACAATATTGTTATTTTTGGGTTAGTTGTCAAAATTAATCTGTTTTATCCTAATTGTTCATTTTTTTATATCGATTATAGTTTGCTCTTTCACTGCTTTTGTTTTCCCGCCAAAAAAAACCAAACATCCAAGAACTCATTAGTAGTGTACTGTACAAAGAATTCTTCTTTAATGATTCTAAAACATGGAGATATCATCTCCATATTAGGTCAAATTTTAAGGGAAAAAAAACACTTTTTAAAAAAAAAATGGGAAAATGGTGGCAGTGAAAGAGCTTTTATTATATCTAACAAATACATCATCACTAAAATATTATCCAAATATTTTACGTTTTCAAATGCTGCATGTCACCAAACTACATATCAGTATACTTACCAGTTACATTATCAGCCTGTACATACCTGTCCAATGCAAATGGAATGATCCTATTTAGAAATAAACAATAGGATCATACCATTATTGTTTTGGATAGGTTAGATATTCTCATTTTACCACCAATGCACCACCAGAATTTATGACCAAACTTTTGCTTGCCTTAACATGCTATGGCATTGCTGAATTTCTGTAGATTTTGCTGTTTGATGATAACTTATTCATCCGAAACATGAGATTTTCAGTAAGTTTTTCAGCAAATACCATATTTGGTAAGAAAACTGAAATTAAGTGCTTTGGTTGGAAAATTCAAAATGGCCGCCAAGGAAAATTCAAAATGGCTGTTTATATGAAGGTGACAAGAAATGCATACATTATCACAAAAAAAAGTGTTTATATTTATATTTTGAAATAGTTTTTGTCATGAATCAAAACTGTGGTATTAACTCTGTTCCTGTTATGTTTTTGTTTTTTTGATAACTAACATCAAAAATATGTAAGTACAACAAATTGTGAAAAAAACTGACTTGTGAATTCATGTTTGCGTTTTTTCCAGGACAAATCTTTTGATATTTATGACTTAGAATTTGACTGCCAATACGAAGTAAAGATCCGTCCTGCTGCGTCAGATGGGAATCTTGGACCAGAAAGTATTATACATTTCTTCACTCACCCATGTCAAGCAGTGGTAGTTAAAGGGAGACGTTATCCTAACTGTTCAACACCAGGTATTTGAATAGTGTTTAATCCTGTTGTGCCCAACTCACAGCTAAAACAGGCAGTGTTTGCCAGAAGACTATATGTAACATAGACATTATTACAGCTAAAACAGGCAGTGTTCACCAGAAGACTATATTTAACATAGACAATATTACAGCTAAAACAGGCAGTGTTCACCAGAAGACTATATTTAACATAGACAATATTACAGCTAAAACAGGCAGTGTTCACCAGAAGACTATATTTAACATAGACAATATTACAGCTAAAACAGGCAGTGTTTGCCAGAAGACTATATGTAACATATACATTATTACAGCTAAAACAGGCAGTGTTCACCAGAAGACTATATTTAACATAGACAATATTACAGCTAAAACAGGCAGTGTTCACCAGAAGACTATATTTAACATAGACAATATTACAGCTAAAACAGGCAGTGTTTGCCAGAAGACTATATTTAACATAGACAATATTACAGCTAAAACAGGCAGTGTTCACCAGAAGACTATATTTAACATAGACAATATTACAGCTAAAACAGGCAGTGTTTGCCAGAAGACTATATGTAACATATACATTATTACAGCTAAAACAGGCAGTGTTCACCAGAAGACTATATTTAACATAGACAATATTACAGCTAAAACAGGCAGTGTTCACCAGAAGACTATATTTAACATAGACAATATTACAGCTAAAACAGGCAGTGTTTGCCAGAAGACTATATTTAACATAGACAATATTACAGCTAAAACAGGCAGTGTTCACCAGAAGACTATATTTAACATAGACAATATTACAGCTAAAACAGGCAGTGTTTGCCAGAAGACTATATTTAACATAGACAATATTACAGCTAAAACAGGCAGTGTTCACCAGAAGACTATATTTAACATAGACAATATTACAGCTAAAACAGGCAGTGTTTGCCAGAAGACTATATTTAACATAGACAATATTACAGCTAACACAGGCAGTGTTCACCAGAAGACTATATTATCATTGAAATGTATATGTTATGTACAGTCTTCTGATGAACCCCTTCCTGTTTTAGCTGTAAATGTATATGTTATGTGCAGTCTTCTGACGACCCTACCTGTTTCAGCTGTAAATCCGGCATTTTCTTTACAAACGTAGACCACATTGCTTGTGTGTGGTATAAAATGTTTTGTCAGAAAAATTAACATTTGATATAATTTCTAATTTTGTTGGAAAAATGACTTTTTATTGTTTCTGATTTTAAAGCACCTGATATGCTGCCAAAGCCAATGAATTTATCCTACATCATGGTTGTCAATAACTCGCCAGAAATAGAATGTCAGTTTCATTGGCGGTCTCCAGAATTAGCACCTGGTCTTGAAATTTCTGGCTATAAAGTCACCTGGGCAGAGAAAATGCCCTCACCAGATGGTCTCCAAGGAAGTGAAGGGTTTCCTGTTATTGACAGGCGGACAGAAAATACACGAGATCTACCTCAGGTATGTCAACTGTGTGTCAACATTGAAAAGTGGTCTTTGACAGATTTTTCTAAAATTCCATCTGCTGTCGTTGGTAGATGTTCCAATTTTATTTTCTATTGCATACTGTAAAATACACTAATTAAGCATTAACAAGAAATGGCTCAATCATTCTAATGTGAAAGTTACCTGTCTAGTCCTCAGTGATGTTTACCCTGGCTTGATGTCAGTGTGTAAATAGTATGAATAAACATTTCATAAGATCCAATTGTTTGTCAACAAATGGTAAATGTACGGCAAACTGATAGAATATGCCATATTTTAGTTTCTGAAGTTTCGGCCATCTTGTAGATGTTACGATTCAAGAGGTGCAGATGTAATTACTTGCTTGTTAACAAAATGTGGTAGACTTTGATCATGAAGCGATAGTCCATGCTTCAGCAAGTACAGCAGTAAAGGATGATAAAACTGGAGAATCACACACAGTTTTAGATTCTATGTTGTCTTTATACAGTAAATAGATTGTAAACTATACCAGTGTCTTTTGTGTTTTCTGATGAGGATCGTCGACCAAGACAAGTTGAAATCGCACTGCTAAAAACTTTGAACTGCTTTTGCATTAAAACCTTTGTAAATCATTTGATCTACTAAGCTGATGAACATTATTGGTGATATGTCATTTGATTTTACAGGACAAACTGTGCGTCACTATAACACAATTGAAGTTTGACACACATTATGTGTTTCAAGTACAAGCATTCTCAGAACTGGGTTATGGTGCAGTAGC
Organism: Glandiceps talaboti; assembly: GCF_964340395.1. Lineage (NCBI taxonomy): Eukaryota > Metazoa > Hemichordata > Enteropneusta > Spengelidae > Glandiceps > Glandiceps talaboti. The sequence goes on from NC_135559.1 coordinate 13,889,014, forward strand.
GATGAAAGAATTCAAGACTCTGTCTGTCCATAAAAAGCCCATCTATGAAGGTAGGTTGGAAACTTTGATTATGTTATTACCGTCGTAGTTGATTCTTCAGTTTTCTAAGATAGACACAAACTAAAACTATTGTCATAACCTGTTGATATAACAGTGATAAGCTATTGACTAGCCGTTGGTTTAATTATAGTCTCAGTAGGGAGGCGTCTCTGAAAACTAGTTTATTTAGAGTTCCATGAACTTGCAGTGCTGTTTTGGGACTTCCAATGTTTACACTGTGGTGATCACTGGGTGATTAGAATTGCACAACAGAGGAACTGCTATCACCCACTTGTGTAATCTACCACGTTGAAGAACAATAGTTTTAGTTTGGACCTTTCTTAGTAAACCGAAGGCTAGATTACCAGTGTTATATTTAGAGTAGCCTTTGAGATACAACATGTGCCCAACACTTACTCAGATACAACATGTGCCATCCTATCAGCCAATCAGGAAACAGAACACACAGATGGGGATGAAATAATTAACACATCTCACAGTCTGCACTGTGGGGGTACCCTTGCTGATAATGTAGTGACTATTCACTAGGGAACTTGCAATCCAGACTGAGCATGCTCAGACGCAAAGGACTATGGGATTATCTGTAGTTATCGTGATACCTAATCTGGAGCTTTAGATAGAATGAAGCTCCTTTAATCGTCAGGGTAACCATGACTAGATTATTTGTGGTTACAAACAGTGTAACAATATTGTTTACAATATTGACTGATTGATTCATATTTATCATATTTCCCATGATGCAACATTCAGGATATTCAAGATGGCGGTTTTGCAAGTTCCCTATTCTGCATTGATTAACATTTCTAGATATGAAATAACATTATCAAATCCATATCATTGCAAATAGTGGTGCATCAAATGTTTTGTTGTCAGCGTTGAAAAAAATTATCAGAAATTCCCTCTAAAACAAGCCCACATTTGACAATTTTTTCCCATTCCTTTCCTTTCCTCTTCAGGTGATTACACATCGGGATCTCGGAATTCTGGATATGTGCCCTCAAACAATGGACTAGAAACATTAACTGAATCGTCACAAAAATACAAGAACAGTGAGAGTGAAAATTCAGGAGCAGCCTCTGTGAGGTTATCACTCTGGACGTTCTGTTTACTTGTAGCATTCGCTGTTGTGACTTTGTAAAGTACTGCCCATCCAACCTTCCTTACCCTACATGGTAGAATGGTAGAGTCCACCTCTTCCATTCCTTTTTGAAGCTTACCTATGCTCATGTGCATTTGGTAGATTCCACTTGGTGATGGGTGTGTACAGGTTACAGACGGATGGATCCAGAAGATGCGGATTCCAAGTGGATCAGAGGTGGAGAAATGCATTTACAAGTTTGGATATTATTATTTATAAAAGCAATGCATTTTGTTGTAAAAAATAGTTTTTCCCCAATGGAATTTCCTAAATATTAGTTTTAGACCTAATAGACGAATTTAATCTGAAATTTTAAATTAAGGCTCTGCGCTGGCAGCTATATATACAGTTGATTGTATAATAAACACTTAATAAGTAGATCTTCCATAGTCTAAATTGAAGTTTAACCTGTGTACTTTGATTCTAAATGTGTATTGGGCTAATGATTAGCACCCTCTAGTGGTAAGAATTGATATTCTGCTGTTGTTATGACACTCGATCCGTGCCACAAAATGGAATGGTTTACCCGTCTTTTCATCAATGTTCCCACCAACTTTTGCAACTTTCTTTTTTCATATTGTTTACTGACTTTCCAGAAGGCTTCTGAAATTATCTCACTGAAATGACAAATTTTCGCTCTTGGCTTCATTATTGAGTGAAAAATGACACCAAAGGAGATATTTACATAGTTAAATGACAGCAGTCAATTCACTAGAGCTAAACAGTACCCCAATGTGCATGCTCCTGCCTTTTGTGAAGGAAAAACACGTCCATATTTTGAAAGTGTCTATTTTTGAATGGAATTTGTATGTTTGATTGCTTGTTTACCACATGTTTTGTTTGTTTGTATGTATGAATCCTTCGTACTACGGGTATTTACTTAAAACAGTGGACATCTTTTCCGTACGTCATGTAAAGAACATAAAAACTTTCATAACTAATAGACCTGGTAGTTTGGATAGATAGATAGGTAGATCATTAGATCATGTGGTGGCACTCTTCAATAATCTGTGTAACCAGTTGGCCCCACTTTAGTGGTTGAGGTAGCGATGTAGTTGGCTGTGAGGAATCATGTCACACTTTGGAGAAAATCCTACCTCCAAATGAAAATTTTTATTCCCCATGTATGGCTAAATCATTGTAGACTCTCCAATACTTACAAGTCTGCAGTTCTATTCTCTTGTTGTGTACTGAATTGTAGCTAAAAATGGCAACATTTTAGCTAAACATGCTTCAACATTGCAACAATCAGTGCTTGTTCATGTAATGAATAGCTTATATACAAACAGTTTGTTCGGACTACAACCTGCGAAAAAATACCAAAGCATTTGCTTGAATGAAGTGAGCCAAGGAAAGACTTCATGCAAAGACAAAATTAGGTAAAAACAACAACACAACAACACAACTGATACAAAAACACATGACGCTTTTTTATATTTGTGGAAATTATATTGTAACATTATCAGTTGTACTCGGTTGTTATATGATGTAGCATTCTATCACCAAATAGAGTTATGGGATCCAGGCTCCTGGCACTATTTACATTGTATGTCTTTGCACGAAACTTGCCTCATTACTGCTTACCACAAGTAAGCGAATGCACCAGTGTTTTTTCACGGGATATATAACATTATCAGCATTTGTAGACACCATGGCATACTGTGAGTTTGTAGTGCAAACAAATATGGCAACAATGTATCAGAACTACACACAGTGTCACATTTTGTAGACTTCATGGCACCATATTATTTTTGCAACAATGTATCACAACCAAAACAGTGTACCAAGGTTGAATTTTGTGTAGACAAGATGGCACCAATAGTACTAAATTGGCCACCACATGGCTCCCATTTGTCTACCAACATATGCCTTCATTTGTTTTGCTTTATCATGTCAATGAATGCAATAAATAAGGCAACATTGAAATGCAAGTAGAAAATAAAGGAAGTTAGCATAACATCTGTGGTACTGCAGACTTGTAGGACATAGGGGCTTTCTAATTTTGGTTACGCCAACTACTAATGAAACCTTTATGTTTGTTTTTTTCCCTTACCCATATACCCACCATTATTCAATGTATCACCCCTCCCTACCCAAAACCTTGGTATAACCATATTGTTAGAGTTTGCTCTATTACTATAGAGAGGGGTGAGTAGTAGTAAAAGTAAGAATCTTACCATGTTATTACTTCCAACGTATCACCCCCTCCCTACCCACAAACTTGGTATAACCATATTGTTAGAGTTTGTTCTATTACTGTGGAGAGGGGTGAGTAGCAGTAAAAGTAAGTCTTTTGTTGACATTAAGGTAGAAATAATTTTACAGATGATATAAGAGATCATTATTGCCAATATGGAAACCCAAATCATGTATGTTAATAGTATTATTTTACAGTTATAAGCAGATAATGAAGTGAATTTATCCACTTTCAACTTGCTTGATTTAAAAGGGGTACTGCTCTGTGAGATGATATAATCCATTTTTCTTAACTGTAACAACATATTTGACCTGTCTTTGTAAAAAAAACTTAATCTTTGTCAGTCTTATCGAATTCTTACCTATTCCGTCAGTCAGCTTAACACTTAATTTATTCGAAATGATATGCGTAATTCACACAACCTTCCATCTGACCCTAATTATTATATATTTAAATTATATGCATAATTCACAATCTACCTATCAGTACCATTGGTTGCATATGACTTATGCTAATTTATTCAAAGCAGTCAACTTTCTAGCAATGCCATTGGTAGCTTTGGACTTCAATGATTATTTATTCAAATTATATGCATATGCCTTACCATAAGAAAGTACTCCCTAAAAACTAAATGAACAAAAACTTGTATTAAAAATGTACTATGAAGTAGATCATATCCTGAAAACCAATCAAAGTAAGACCAAATAAAAAAATAAAATGAAGTAGTCCTTGCTCAACTTTGGTGCATACAATATGACAGTGGTTGAAATCTTCACCCCTGAATGTTTAGTTTGTATGATATCATTTTAGAAAGGAAATGTCATGGATAAGAACATACAGAGTTTGAAAACTGGAATTATTTTCCTCACAGAGTAGTTTTTATGACTAATGTGTTCCATTTATCATTTGTTGATTTTCCCCCATTTCAGCTTTTCCTCCGAGTAAGTTTGTTTTTTGAAAACCATACTGCTTGAATCCCATATATGGATGAAATGTTACCATATATGGCTGTGTATTATGATTGTACAAGGTATTTCTGTATGCAAACATTACTGAATTGTGAGAATCCTTATTTGGAAGAAGGATTTCCTTTTATAGAAAATGTACAGTCATCTAACCAAAGTGACAAGAGTTCATCCTTATTTGGAAGAAGGATTTCCTTTTATAGAAATGTAGTCATGTAACCATAGTGACAATAGTTGAAATAGAAAACAAGATGCAGTATTTTTTCACGTTGCTTGTTTGCCAAAATCCAAAACGTAATATGTTCATCAATAATTATTTTTCATACATTTGTAGACATTTTATTACCATGCATGCACATATTTCTGGAATGAAATTTTTAAAAGAAAACATGTTGCAAGGTTAGAATTTCTGTTTTTGTCAAGTTGTTTTGGTTCGTACAAAATGGTCAGTTCTCTTGACAACTCAGGACAAAATGACAAACCATTTGAAATAATTTATGACATTCCTGTAGATCAAACTAGCGAAGGAAAAATTTGTTTCTTGACCCCTACTTTGCATGCAGTTTGCGAGTCTCTTTGAACCTTCATTTGTGTTTAGGCAGGTGTTGTGACCTTTGACCCAATAGTAATTTGCTTGTTTTATGTCATGATACATCCATACTTGTAACAGAGAATCTGATTGGATGAATCCATAGGTCAAAGGTCCTTCATTCTCTAGCTTGTTTTGTTTATCACAGTGCAGCTGAAATACACACGAAATATTATGTTCACTCTGCCATGAATAACTTCAAGGTTTTTGTATTTAACCGAAAGTGATTATTTTTCTCGTTTTGCACAGAGCTAAAAATCTCTACATGTTGTTATATATCGTATTGTTGATATTCACACCTTATGCCATGTATAGTTTCTTAAAGAAAATCCCAGGTGTGCCGTAGGTTTTGTCCATTGATTGGGCCTGGAACCAGGTGTACCTAGGTGTAAGTTTGCTTGATCTGTTTTGAATTGTCTTTTAGAACAGATGTGATATCAACAAAATGATATGTTGTATGATGCATGTTTTGATTTTTTTTCCAACTCTGTTGCCGTCACATTGAGTTAGTTGCAGTGAAGTGACTTTTATTACTTTTAGTTTTTCTGTAAGTTATATTGTCGAACCTCTTATCCCAGCTTGCATGTATATAGTGATTTCTTTGTGGTATGCTTTGCCTTTTCAGGAATAAGAGGGTAAAAATGTGTAGTTGTGTATGTTGCCGTTTGTATGTACTTCCCAGTGTTGCACTGCCTCTTTTTTGTTCACTTCTGTCAATCATTTCTCTTGTACCCGCCCATGAATGGAGTTCTGCCTCCTCATTGCTAAAGACCATGCTTTGAGTTTGTAAGGGAGCACCTGATTGGACTGTTTGGTGTCTATGCAAATAGGCAAATACAAATGCTAATTAGATGATTCAGATGATTTCATTGGTTGAAATTAACCTTTAACCTTTGAAATTCACCCAATGGCAGATCTCAATCGATTTACAGTGATACAGGAGAGTGGTTGAGCAGATCTGAGTGTTATGTTACCATTTTGTCTTATTGCTTTCAGTGTTCTCGAATCAATATATTTTGTCATTTTTAAGTTGTAAATTAAAAAGAAAAGCATGTATGTACATGAAATTATGTGAAAAAAATGTAAAAAATGGACAGATCTTTGAAATTTTGTACATACATGTTTAGTTATCAAGAGAAGTGTATAGGAAGTACATGTATAGTAAAGAACATATTATTTTTCCAGAAAGAAATGATTTTAGTTCTGATGTAGCATTTTAGGCCTAATGAAAAAGTAAAAGCTTAAAAATCAAAACATTTTTTAAAACATTGGAGAGAGAAATTCATAATATTAACAGAGACTAGAGTACTACTTTAGCTTTTGTAACTACTTCATTCACTGACTAAAGATCTAGTTTATAAAACAATGTTATGTACTTCACGGCAGCCATTTTGGATTTGGAATGGCGGCCATCTTTTGAAGAACTACATCAACAAGCAAACACATATGATCAGAGTTGATTTTGTCAGAATTTAGAGATTAAGTACTATTGTTCCACTTTTTGAAAGAATAGAAGTCAAAAAGTTTGCATGCTTCCAATATTATCTTTTCAAATGGCTGAATCCATCTGATATGATGGAATATCTTTAAGATGAATAACAATGAAGTGTAAGAAATTTATCTTCAGACTACCACTTGTATTTCATCCTGTTGTTCAGATAGAGTTGATTGGCAACTACAAAGTGTTTATACTAATTACTTTGTCTCTAAAAAAAAAAAGTCGCAAGGTGTGAACAATGAGTTACATTATTAAGAAGAATGACTTCACCCACCTATTTGCTTGGTGATGGTGTGTCATACGTCTAATGTAGCTCAGTCCACTTTGTCAGAACAGTGGGTATGGAAGCTTGTTTCCAGAGGGGAGGAGTCAAATACATTCAAGAATGTTCATCCCTGCTATGCCTATTTATGCTAATTTATGCAAATTTTAGACTGATTCTTACAAGAATTGTCAGTGTTGTGCTAATGTAGTCTTACTTAATTTCTAGCTTACGATCTTTTGTTACGTTTAAATTAAAACAGTTCTGATGATATTTGCCAAAAGCTATACAATGCATCCTTCCCTTACGTTTGTGTACTTTTAAAAAAAGAAGAAAGCTAAGACGCAACCATATATATGTATCTCTCCAATTTGCGTTCATTTCTATTTATTTGCGTTCTTATTTAACAGCATTTTTCATCTTCTGAACATAATGCTTAATGGTTTTTTTTGTAAAGGTCATGTAAAGTTATGTATTCTTAAAATATGAAAATTAAAAAAAAAATGATTTGAAATTAATAAATGGTCTATGTTTGATTGACATGTGAAGTATGCAGTTTAGTGCACTAGGACATGTAGTATTTGTTAAAATGTTTTCCAAAGGAAAATATGCAAATCCTGCTACAAATGTACCATACACTATACTGTACTATATAAAGTGTTTTGGTACAGGCAAGGGAAATATATTATATTTTGAGCCTGTAGACAATGAAAACAACAATCTATGGAATATTACAGGTCCCTATGGTGCGACTTGTGTATGTACAGAATGAAAGATGTGTCGTTGAGGGCGCTTTTCATTAGCAGTTTTCACGATGTGGTTGTTCATTGTCCTGAACCAATCGATTTGTATTATTTTACATCAGCTGTTACAAATTACAAATGGTGCATTCTTGATGGTGGATTGTGAAATCAAATGTCATGTACAGAAATTATTACCCGCTTTGTAACAATGTGGTGGGTCGCACGTTTGAACTACCCCTTAAAGAAATTCATTTTAAAGAAAATATGAAGCGTACTCTATTACCGTTAAGGCAAGGAAAGGAAGGCACAATATTGCGATGGGAAAATTTTTCATTGAGATAGAAAATTAGTCAACTTAATTATACATTTCTTTCAAAACTAAAAGCTTGTACACTTATTTTGATAATCTGATGTTGAATACTTCTAAAAATATCGTCCCAATTAAATAATACAGAGCATGTCGTATTGTAGACTGTCAGATACGTCGTGACGTTTCGCCCTCACCGGCCTCCTCTCACAGAGGGGTTGGCCGATGTTTGAGGGCGCCCCGTCACGGCGTACCTTACAGACTAGTCGTATTGCATGTATAAATTGGCTCAAAAGTTATAACATAACTTCCACCCAAGCTAGAAAGACGAATGTTAATAATAAGGTCGCCTCTAGATGGCAGTATACATTATCAAAACCAATTTCTTCACAAAGGTCAAATATGGCGTCATAGTTGCAACTAAAATATGAACTAAACTATAACTAACATCTGTAAAATTGTACGTACAATAACAAATATATTACACATTTTTTATAGCTTTTTACAATGTATTGAGTTACAAACGCATACTTACTTCAAAGTTGTTTCATACCGATTTGATAATCTTGTTTGAAAATTAAAAATCCAAAATTAATATCAAATCCTCATCCATATCGCCACTTTAATCCCAAGTCCTGAAGAAGAAGACCTGGGGACTCAAAGTATAAAGCAAGAATTATTTAAGTATTTTGGGGCAGTGCAAAGTTTTACATGTAATTATCTTGTAATAGTGCATTGGTGTTTTATGTCCCTGGCGTGACTACAGCAGCTATCATTACACGTCAGCCTAGACCTTCTCTATAGTGGTCTGAGCCTAGACTAACAATTAACTCCAAGAGATCATTTATAATTCCTTTGTCTACTGTTACGTTAGTATACATGCTTGTGATCAATAGGTAATTGTCTCTAGAACACAGTTATATTATATTACGTGTATCCACACACAAAGCTATTTTCCTTGTCTGTGGTGTAACACAACAGATTTGTCGTGAAGAATTGGTTTCCAAGTGTTAAATAGCACATTTAACATTGCCTTCCATGGCATAGGAAGTTGATATCTTGAAGGTTTAAATAACGCATGCGCTTTTGCTGTAAAAACCTGTAAAACTGATCTCGTGCTGGCAGTGACGTAATAGTATAGACAGATCATTCGTACCTTGATAATTACAATGTGTATGCAAATTCGTGGTCGAGGTATTTCAAATTAGCTTTCATTGAGTAGGGAAAATACCCATGCGACTTCAGTTCTCTCGTTTTATCACACGGCAATACATCTGTGACCGATATAAGCTTAGAAACGTTGCTACCATTGAAGCCGACAGGTAAGTCGATCGTTGATTTTACAGTTACGATTAACCGTGATCACCAGCTCTCAGGCTTTCGCAAAACATCGACATACATACATGAGGTCTGAATGTTAATATTTGAAAAAAGGGTTCCTAGCAGCTAGCTAGGGGTGTGGCAAGTCATTAATCCGAGATAATCAATTGTTATTTACCATCTTTATTTACGTGAAATCACCAGCCAGGTTTTCACACGATAAACCCCACCCAAAAAACATATTCACTACTGGATATATTGTAGGACCGGATAGAAGAAACCCAAGTGATAAATCATACGTCAAAACAAGGTTCTTGCATGTATAGGTAGACATTACAAAACCTTAAATTTGGGATCTAAAGAGACGATATACTAAATATCAACCGTTGTAGCAAGATCCCAAGTAGATCAAAATATAGCTGCAGTGGACAGTACTTATGCTGGGTATTTATGCATGTTATGTAAGTGATGTTGTCGGTTTTAACTGGGTCAGAAGCAGTTAATATATGCTATAGTATTACACTGTGTCTATACCAGTGTTCCGCGATATTCAAAGCTTACGTTCCTCTAGACTCTCTCCCAGTCTTCAGAGCATCCATAAAAGGGCTGTTTTATATGTACCGATATATACTGTACTTGAATCCCGGACTTGAATATCCTTGTACTGTGGGCCTTCATCTACAACGTTGTGGTAATCATTCGTTGATGACGTGTTACTGCGATGTACGTCCATCGCGATAACACAGAGCATCGCAGTAACACGTCAATGAATGATAGGCCCTTGTAATCGATGAGGGCCCACAGTACAAAATATATTCGAGTACAATTATGCAGTAGATATCGGTACATACAAAACAGTCCCTTTAAGCGATGCTCACAGGACTGTGAGAGAGTATGGCTGGCTGGCTGGCCATCCGTCCGTCAATTCATAGACAATAGATATTGTCTATGGTCAATTATCAATATTGTAACTACCTAATTATCTCTCTTCGCATGTGTACACTTATAAGTCATTCTGGCTATCAAAACATACCTGTTTACCTGTATGTCTGTCTTTCCTTTCAGCTTCTTTTCTTTGTCTGTCTGTCTGTCTGTCTGTCTGTCTGTCTGTCTGTCTGTCTGTCTGTCTGTCTGTCTGTCTGTCTGTCTGTCTGTCCCTCTCTCTCTCTCTCTCTCTCTCTCTCTCTCTCTCTCTCTCTCTCTCTCTCTCTCTCTCTCTCTCTCTCTCTCTCTCTCTCTCTCTCTCTCAATATAATATGGGCGTAAGTCCAGAAGTGTGTACATATTCGCACATGTTATTGTGTGAATGCAAGGTACATGTATTAATAATGTACTAACTTAAAGCCTATTTTCTATCAATTGCAGAAAGATATCTATTAACTTAGGTATACGATGGCAATCGTTATATCATTGGTGGCGCTATTTATCTTCGGTAATATCCATGTAGAAGCTTTGCAATGTCCATCGGTCTGTCACTGTTATGATAATCTTGAAACAGATTGCAACTACCAATATTTGACAGAAATACCATCCAATATTTCCGATGACACTATCCATCTTCGTCTTGACGATAATGCTTTGACATCAATTCAAGATGGCGCATTTGAAGCACTGCCTGATTTGTGGTACCTTGAACTCAGTGGAAATGACATAGAAACGATATCAGTTGATGCGTTCAGAGGATTAGGCAAACTAGAAGAACTTTATTTGGATGAAAACGAAATAACGGTATTACAGGCGGACATGTTCAGTGATTTGTCATCATTGAATAGACTCAATCTTGACTCAAACTCCTTGACTACGATTTCAACTGGGGCCTTCAATGGATTGGGTAATCTTGAAAGGCTGGACCTAATGGGAAATAACCTTCAAGTTTTGCCATCAAACATTTTTAGTGGTTTATCCTCAGTACAATTTCTCATTCTGAGCTCTAACCAGATAACGTCCATTTCAGAGGATGCCTTTCAAGGGTTAACGAACTTATCACACCTTAGGCTGGACCAAAACCAGATTGCTGAATTGCAAGCTAACGTCTTCAACGGTTTGTCTTCTTTGCAACAACTCTATCTCTACTCAACCGGTATAACTAGTATTGCTGACGAAGCCTTTCAAGGGTTGAGCAATTTGGAAGGATTGCACCTGAACAACAACAAAATTACTGAAATACGAATGGATATGTTTAGTGGTTTGACTAAATTGAGTGAATTGGATTTGGCAGGTAACTTACTGACCAGTACGCCCTCTTTCGTCCAGCCGTATCTCCAAAATCTCAGGATCCTGAACCTGTGTGGTAACAACGTAACATCCCTCCCCACTGGCGTTTTCGTAGGACTCAATCATTTGGAAAGCCTGTGTCTAAGCGATATGGGTTTGGAAGCATTGCCCAACGATTTCTTTAATATCGCTCAAAATGTTAGTTTTTTAGATCTTAGCAACAATCGGTTCACTACACTCCCACTATTGAACTCCCCAAGTATTTCATCTTTCTTCAGCCGTGATGTTGAAATATATCTCGCTGGAAATCCCATACGAGTCATTGGACCACGAGCCTTTTACGGATTCTATGGCGTTAGCTTAAACCGCCTCGACCTTAATTTCAAAAGTATGAATCTCGAGGAGTTAGACAAAGACGCATTCGAAGGTATCGATGTTAATCACTGTTCCATTCACCTCGAATACAATCAGTTGACAACACTACATCCACATACATTTGAGTTCTTTAGTGGGGTATCCAACTTGTGGGCAAACATTTTCTTGACTGACAACCCATGGGCATGTGACTGTCATCTGCAGGCATTCAAAAAATGGGTCGAGGACTTTGATTTGCGGTTTGATACGAAAATTGTGAATTGGTGGACGAAATGTCACACTCCCGATGCATACGCTGGTACCAGTTTTGATGATGTTAAGGCTGCAGACATGACCTGCAGCCCTCCTGCATTTTATGAACCAATTAAGTCGAATTCTGTCGATGAGGGCGATTCTGTCCAATTGGACTGTAGTGTTTATGGAGCTCCTGTACCAAGTGTGTATTGGATCACACCTTTTGGCGAATTGTCCGATGAAATGTCCCGCGTGTACGCTGTCTTGTCAAGCAACGCTCTTTATATTTCGTCCCCGACTTTGGAACACCAGGGAACCTATGCATGTGTGGCTAATAATGAGAACGGTACGAACGTAGGTCTCAGACATTTAACAGTAAATGTGGCGCCGACAACATCACCAACTGCAACTGAAGAATCCAATAATGACAAAGGTAAAGGGTCGAAAAGCACAGGACCAAATGGGGCAACCATGGCTGGGTTATTTATCGGAGGGCTTCTTGTCGGATTGGTATGTGTGATTATTGCTTTGGTCGTCTTTCTCTGTGTCAGAAATAGAAGGATGAAGCGTGAAGATAAGGAGGACAGTGCGCCCTCAAAGACAACAATGAGTGACATTCAAGGAAACGATGTGAACGACGAAACTGAACACGGACCACTATAGAAAATATATACGCAACGCTTATTCTTAAAGATGTGGATTGCTAGCTAGCGTTCAACAATATGGTTGCAATTGGGGCTATTGTGATGAACCTCAGACCATTGGGAGCTGAGGTTGAACTTAAACCGGTTGCAAGCTTAAGATGATTTTCGTAATTTAGTGATTTACACCATAAGTTAATTAGCAGATGTGAATGGGAACGCGTTGGTATAAAGACTACTGAAATCGGCCGTGTTATAGGAAAGTTACATACAGCTGTTTGTATATTCCCCTGTTGTTTTTCTATAGTGATGTGGGTAATGAACAGGTGTGGGCTTATAATATTGATGCTGCAATAGATAAACTAATATATATACTCAGAAGAAGAATTCGGGTATAATTCAGGTATAAATTACTACTATTATGTCAGATCATGGAGATATAATGGGAGTGCCACCCCCTGCACGTCCATTATATATATATATATATATATATATATATATATATATATATATATATATATATATATATATATATATATATATATATATATATATATAGTGATGATAAAGAGTATTTATTGGTTGGTTCTTAAACCACCTGTCTTATTTGATATGCATTATTTTAATGACAGGTGTATTCACTAACTCTTAAATTAACATAGTCTTTATATAGCCAAGAATACGGTGCCACGTCGGCTGTTCTACAATAGGTGGGAGTTCAGGCAGTCCACGGCTCGTTCCTGAAGTTTTCTCAGTGGTATCGTCAAGGGAGGCCCGTCTTCACTGTAGCTGTCCGGAGAAATGTCATTCTCCTGTAAAGTTGGACATTGCTGAGAGTAGGCGGACCCTGCCGTATGGTATAAATGGTGCGGACATTGACGTCAAAGTCTGGAGAAATACTTCGAGGACAGTTCGGTACAACGGAGGAACCGTGAGTAGAAGTTTGTCCCACGTTGCCACTTTCAACACCCAACGAACTCACTGTCCTCGGCTCTGTACTCTGTGAAAGTTTGTGTGCACCCCCCCCCCGTAAGACTAAATGTCGCGATATTCGACAGTCAAGTCTGAGAACTGAACATTTTGGTATTTAAAACATTGGGTGAACCCCTTTAATTTATAAGTTTGTAAACCCTAATATACACTTTCAAGACATTATTATAGTATATTTTGTATCATTAAACTGAATTAAATAAGATAATTGTTAAATGTAATGCTGTGTAGTGTCCTGTGTTTGACCGTATGTTGTTTCGACTGGAAGTTGTGGAGAAAGTATTTAATTTGTGCGCTATTTGGCTTCTCTAAATTTTCGGTTCATAACTATATATATATATATATATATATATATATATATATAGTTTTGGTAGTACTGGAACTCTTTCTTGGTTGTTACTCGGAGTTTCACGCATTGTGCGATCATCAGTTGTCAAAACTATTGCGCTCTGCCATATATATATATATATATATATATATATATATATATATATATATATATATATATATATATATATATATATATATATATATATACACACTCGGTGAGTATCAATCTGCTAAGACAGTGCTCTATACCGCAGTGGCATATATGCGATATATATATATATATATATATATATATATATATATATATATATATATATATATATATATATATATATATATATATATATGCATTAAATAACATTTAATTGGTCGTATTACAACGATAAAGATACTACTTCTTTTCGGAAATGGAAACTTTAGAGAAACTTTTCTTATTAAAGTTATCAATTTTCTCAATGTGTGCATTTATTACTTTTTCTAACTACAATATGAAACTCTACACTCAGAATATTCTGAAAGTATTTTTGTATGCAATCAAATATTTGTTTCTGCACTTTAAAATATAAATATGATACTTAGCAAAAAATCAACTATAATAATAATGTTTGTTGATTATCACCTAGTATTTGTTAGAATGTTTTCCTAAATATACAAATCCTGCGCTACAAATGTACCACACACAATGATACATATATAGTATAATACGTACTGTGTTTTTGGTACAGGTAAGGGGAACATATTCAAGTCACAATTATATTTTGAGCCTATAGACAAGGAAAACAATAATCTAACAAATATTACATTTCTCTATGGTTGAGTGTGTGGGACTTGTGGATGTATAGCGTGAAAGATGTATCGTTGAGGGCGCTTTTGATTAGCAGTTTTCACAATGTAGCTGTTCATCATACCGAACTATTCGATGTGTTGTTGTTTTTGCCATTTTGTTTACAGCTGTTAACAAAGGGTTAGGTGTAGGTTTTCATCGAGTATGACGTCGGAAAATATGAAAACTGAAATACTACTTCTCTGTCCAACCAATGTGGATCAGCAGGTTTCTACCTTCATCAGGTACTTATCAGAAGAAACCAAGCAGTCCTGCAACATACACATGATTCAACCAGCGTCAACCAAAGAGGATTTACTACAGTTTACAAACGAGTGTGAAGAAGCCATCAAGACAAAACAAATATTAAAGGTATTGAGCCTTTCAGATATCGCTTGTTTGGTCCATGCTGCATTGTCTGAAACTTTGCCTCATATTCGTGGTCCATCTGTGGAGTCGGTGTTTCTGACGTGTCACAAATTCAGTTCACGTAAACACTTCGACCCAGATTTAGCGACTGTTAAATATGCGCTATTTGATGAAGATGACATTACTGACAGTGAGAAACTGGAGAAGGCACGAGAAATCATACAGACCAAAGGAGGGTTTATGAAACCTGTTGTCGGCCAAGGCAATTGTGGTACACGAAAGATCGAGAGTATGGAGGAATTTATATCGCATATAGCAAATGGCCGTTTAACACGTGGAGAGCAAAGTCACTATTTTCAGGCGTTTCTGAAGCACTGGATCACAGACAAGGGCTTCACATACGATGTAAAACTTCATAGACTGTTGCTAGAAGAGTTTATTGATGTTAGGAATATGTTAGCAATTGACGGCTGCGTTTCCAATGGTAAAATTCACCGTTGGTTGATTATGCAAGAGGTGTGGTCTAGCGAATATCCACAATGTTGCCTTGGGAACATGATACCGGCTAATGTAACTAACAATCAAGAACAAGACCTGTACAGGATCTATGATGAGATCACACATGGTTTGATTTCAAAAGGGTTCAATGATCAGTTCTTACACATCCAACTGTTTGTTGAAAATGACAAAATGAAAGTGATTGAGGTCAACTGCCGAATGGACCCGTCTCTTATCCCTTTATATACGCCCACTGTTACCACAATGGTAGTCAGATAGAAGCGTTGGTGGGCCTGACGAAGTGTGGCACGCTACCTGAACCACGACCAAAGGGTTTCATGGGGTTATGCGGATATATTAATACATTCCTCAGCGATAAGATAGACAACATACTGGATTTTGATGAGGTAGCAAAACTTGGTGATGACGTAGTGACTTTGTTCCAACCAGGTGATGACGTCACTGTGGAGACCGCAGACAAGGGGAAAACTGTAGCTTTCTGCTATGTATATGGGAAAACAAGAGCAGGTATGACTTGCAAAATTTATATTTTCTATTTAATTCAATTTATTTAAATCAGGTGTCTGTGGCTTTGACAGAAGAAAACTTTTCATCCGTACAAATGTTATTTTTGCGCAATAATTTGGTTAAATTTCATAACATCGGTATGTTTTCACAAGCCTGCCTTTTTATTACCGTAACGATCACATGACTGTAGTCAAAGCTCTGTTTATAAGATTCATTGGTAATCATTGCGAAGAAAAGAAATTTTTCCAAGATAACGATACTGAATAAATGACAAGAGTTACATGTCGGGTTTGTCTTTTTTCTCATTCACAGAACTGAACTCTCAATATCTGAACATATGTAGACAAGTTCTAAGGAAACCGGAGTACAGTCCCCTGGTCTGAGGTTTCAATGCGGAAAATTTCTGGCCAAGAAGTTCAAGTGTGTTGATTTGAATTCATGTCAGATGTGTACTAAAATTAAGCCTTCAAGCAAAATTTTGAGTAAATTTGTTATCAAAACTATGTTTTTGAATAGATTTCTACAACTTGAAGAAAATTCCTCTGTATAATTTCCCAGGAAAAACTTAGAAATGTCCATACCTGAAGTGCAGTTGATTTCGTCACTTCTATCAGAACAATGTCGAATGACGTCACATACTCTGTACTTGTGTAAGCATTCCCCCAAGCCACATTGGAAGAAACCCGTCGGACACAACGTACCATTTCCAATGCTATCAACAACTGTCAAAAGAGACACAAAGTGAAACGTTTTTTTACCTTATTTGCATAGCACTTCTTTCTGTTGCACAAAAGCTATAGCTTGAGGAGTCACATATGATCGCCTCCTCTAGAGGAGGAGAGGATAAAAACGTAAACATGTACCACGAAGGTCAATTCAGGCAAAATAACGAAGGTAAAAAAGCAATGAACGATTAGCCGACATCTACATCGGACTTTAATCAGATTGGTCTCTATATGTATTGTTCGTTATTCAGCATGATCTTTTCAAAGAGTTTGGTCGATGCATGCGAGCATCACATTCCTTCAATTCAGGGAGAAGAGATGATGTGTGTTGTTTTAGACATCAAAAATTATAATGACCGCAAGGGCACAAATTAAAGATTCAAATACTAGTAATCCTAAACGGAAAGACAGTTCAAACCGTCACCTCTTAAAATATGAAGCGTACTTTATTACCGTTCAGGCGAGTAAAGGAAGGCACAATATTGCGATGGGAAAATTATTCATTGAGATAGAAAATTAGTTACCCTTATAATCTGATGTTGAATACTTTAAGATTCAAAATATCGTCCCAATAAAATAATACAGAGCATATTGTATTGCCTGAGAATGTATAACTGGCTCTAAAGTTACCATCTTAGCTAAAAAGACGAATATTAATGTAAGGTCACCTGTAGATGTCAATTTCTTCACAAATGTCAAATATAGTGTCATAGAACTAAAATCACTGAACTCTAACTAGCATGTGTAAAAGGTTTGTTATTTTAAGTACAATAACAAACATTTTACACATTTTTAAATAGTTTTTTTTGTACAATGTATTGAGTTACAAACACAAACTTACTTCAAAGATGTTTCACATAGATACCAAATCCTCATCCATATGGCCGAGTCCTGAAGAAGAAGACCAGATGCAGGGGACTCATGTGTAAAGTTAGAATTATCAAATTAAACATTATGGTACACTGCAAAGTTTGATCTTGTAGTAACGCATTGCTGTTTTATGCCCCTGGCGTGATTACGGTAGCTATCACTACCCATACATACTATAGATTAACGATTGACTCAAACAGCTCATTTTAAATTCCTTTGTCTAAGTATATATACATGTTTGTGAATAGGTTATTGTCTGTAGAAGACAGTTATATTATATTATGTGTATCCACGGACAGGGTTGTTTTCATTGTCTGTGGTGTAACATAGCAGATTTGTTGTGAAGAATTGGTTTCAAAGTGTTAAATAGTACATTTCTAATATTGCCTTCCATGGAATAGAAAGTTGACAGCTAAAGTTTAACGCATGCGCTTTGCAACATTGATCTCGTACACAATTAGAAACGAGCGAAATGCTAGCAGTGACGTATAGTCAGACTTTTACTCACGCGATTGTGCATGACCTTTGTTGAAGTTTGGTTTAGGTCATACGAAGGTTGGGTCAAAGGTCATACGAAGGTTGGGTCAAAGCTTTATTAACCATTCAGAGTGTCGATTTTTTCCGAAGCTTTGGAGTGCCGATCTTTGTTAAAGCTTTGCACTGCTAACCCTTCGTCGAATCACTGGAGTACAAAGGTTTTTTTAAGCATTGGCGTGCCAATCTTTGCTTTGGCAAGTCTTCCACACCAATGGCAGCCTTTGCCTAAGGTTCAACATCTTTTATCTCGTGTAACTTTGTCAAGACCTCATTTCCTTTATTCCACCTATTCAATGTTGATTTTGAAAGACAGCCTATACATACTTTTTAGTGACTAAAGTACAGTATCATCATACCAGAATAACTAATAATGTACAATTTGTGAGAAAGCAGGAAATAAGGCATTGGCAAAGTGTCCACAAGATAAAAGTTACTGAACTTTAAAATTAAACTAAATACTCCTTTTATGCTGCATGTTCTTGAACATGCTGTTTTCTGTTTTTGTACTTTATTTATATCACCAACATCATTGGTGTGGATGTTGTATTTGACTTACACTTTGACTTACATTTTGCTGTTTATTGTTACAAATACAAATATACTTTTACACAATGGCTATTCAGACTTTTACTAACTTTCACATAATTTTGTTTTACTCTTTAGATGAATGTCACAAGTGAACAACAAACAGAAAGATGAACTAACCCAAAGTGTAGTCTTTGGCCAAATATACAATTCTCTTGCTATATTATGTGTTTCATCTCTATATTCCTACACTAAAAGATGTTGTCTCATTTTATCAAATTAGGTCTATATTTGTACCTCAAAGTCTACCACCATACATACAGTTTAATTAAATAAACTCTTTGAATGTATTAAACCTTTTACAAATTAATTAGTTACAAACATTGACTTTGTATTATATTATTGTTTTAGTCTTTTTTTTTTAAGTAGAAGAACATAGTTGATTTGATTTATAATAGCAAATAAATACAACTTTTGTATGGCCACTTTGAATTTTCTCGTTTGTTCATGCCATGAATTTCCATGTGTTGAGTTCAATGGCACGGATAATTTGGGGTATTTCTGAAGAGACCGAACAATATGATTTACCTTTTTATTTCTTACATATAATCAGGTCCTTCAATTATTACCCAGTTGCTGCACAAATAAAACTAATAAAATATAGTGTTTACTTCAGTCATGCAAAGTCTGGTAACTGGTGGGAAAATACGTCCACATGTTATAATGTATAGAAACTGTTGGTGTAAAAATATTTTTATATTTTGAGAAAATTAAATTCTGGCTTTGCCTTGGCTGCTAAATCAAGAAATACAGAACAAGCTATAGAATGGTTATAAAAAATAATCTAGAATTATTTACATCTTGTGACACCAGTGTGTAACAATTTGTCATAATTTTGTGTGTATCTATGTTACTGAGTTTATTTCAAGAGCTAATTTGGTAATGTTTTGGTTGTGTTTTTTATCACTCCATTTTAATGTTGATGCTTTCTTTCCTTTTGGTTAGTTAATTTCTTTCATTGAATTCATTGGGTAACTGAATGTATTTTATATTTTTCTACATGTAGTGTATCTACCCATTTATATTTACATGTAATAATCATACATGTCACTTCATTCCCACACTGGCTTCAATTCTTTAGTGGTTTTCCTCAAACCACATATCATCTCACTGGCATACGTCCCCGGGCAGACACTTAGTTGGGCCTTCTTTTAAGACGTTTTCGGACTGGCTGTTGGGGTCCTTCACCAGTTGCAGTTCTGTCAAACGAGACAGTGTTCCCGCTTTTGTTTGGCTTAAAATTCAATTTTGTTCATCAAGCAGAGATGCGAGTATTTCGAGTAAATTATGACCAGCCTGGCTTTATTGAGCCTGGCTTCTAGAGGCAGAGGACTTCGGTTTAGTTGTGACAAGTATGTCTTTAAGATATTTGTTTCTTTTCTGTGCTATGATTAGCGTGGTCGGGTAAAGTTTGTTCAAGGTTACATTGTTTTCTAGCAGTTCCCAATGTTTTGTAAATGCGTCTTTTAGTTTTGACGTTTTGATGTTGGGACTATATAGAGGAACCTCTTGAGTTGGTGTCCGATTTTGGAGATAAGTCTCCCTGTTATCATAGTAGAAAGAGGGGAAAGGGGACTCCGTAGAACGAGGGGAGGGGGAGAGGGGACTCCGAACACCATCAATGTTAGATACGTGTATAACATCGTGTCACAAGGTTGTGATTTTGAATAATAGATTCTATAGTTTACTGTACTAGTGTCCTTTTGATGAATGGTGATGACAGGTATAGGTCAGGGACCTTTTCGTGATGACAGTGTGCTAATTTACATGTCTACAGCTAAACATCTGTTGGACTTTGTGTGTACCCAATCATCGTTAAGGAGACCCCTATAAATACTCTCGAAGCCAGTGATCACATTCACATGCTTCTAACTTTGAACATCAAGGCCTGAAGTTGGATACTGCTGGCTTGGAGCTGCCACACGGGCGTGTATTACTCCACAACAAGAACTTAACCTACACCAACGGGACACTTCGTTAATTTGCTAATGGACTACGGACATTGACTGTACTTAAGTACCGTGTAAAACGGGTGTGTTCATGACTTGCGGATAATTGTAAACAAGACAATACGGACTGGCTGACAGCCATTTTTGAGCTTCACTTTTCGCGTGCACAACCGTTTGCTGCCTCATGGACTAGAATTCGCTAAATAATTAGTTATAGTACCTGTCATCACCATATCTATGCATTTATAAGCTTTGTTCTTTATTATGTACAACCTGAAAAGTGCATCAGGGGATATGTATAGCACGTTCCGTTTCATTTTATGTAATATCATTTCATGGTCAAATACAGTATTCTCAATTGATATGTTGTTCTCTGTCGCTTCATTTATACAATACTCCATTCTATATTGCCTTCCAGCCCAGTTCCGAGCAAAAAATAACCCAAGACATGAGTTGTGATAGATTGCACTGAAATATATATAGAGAGACCAGGGGCTGTTCTGGCACGCCAACAGACCTACTCTAACTACAAGCACCACAACACCATGACATTTCTCATTGGAATATGTCCAACTGGTGGAATATCAGCATTATCAGAGCTTTGGTGAGGAAGGACATCAGACAGATACATTGTTGAACATTCAGGTATGTTCGTTGTAGTTGTTAATATCTGGCTAATGTAATATAAGTGCAAACAAATGAATTCAATGCAAACTAAGCATTTATTTTAGTGTGGTAAATTTTTAATATTAGTATATTGGCAATGCAGTTGTTTTACAGTAGCTGTATTGTTTTCAGATTCAGAATTTCTTGACAAACTGGAGTATGGTGATGGTGACCTGGTTATGGCTGACAGACGATTTGACATTGCTGATCTGCTTGCAATCAGAGGATGTATGCTGAATATACCACCATTCACTAGGGGAAAGACTTGGCTGAGTCGAAGAGAAGTAGAACACGCTCGCCAGATATCATCATTGAGGATCCATGTTGAGCATGCAATAGAACGCATCAAACGAGTTCGAATTTTACAAGGTGTATTTCCATTGCAGCGTGTATACCTTTGAAATGACATTATTACAATGTTCCAGCTTTCTTATGTTGAAATAGTGAGTCTGTCTGAGAGAGGAATGACTTGAATACTGGATTTCCAATCTACTCAATGGCTATCCAACTTCAATGATAGATTTCTAATTTAATTCTCTCCAGATTTATACAATACTATACAGAATCATACAAAAAGGTGGCAATTCTTTGTCTCAATCCTAGTTATAGGTGCTTCATGCTTACAATATGATAAAAAATGGGCTTTTGGTACAATCTGGCAGAAAAAAGAATCTGCCAAAGGGAAAAATACACTGTTAAATTGATGAGAACACCCAATCATAATATACTGCAAGTCCAACTAAGCCATCATATTTTGATTTCACCAGACCAAGTCAAGCTCTTTGATAATATTTGACATCCCGTTATCACAATTGAAATGAATGGCTTATAGAAAGGAAACTTACCCTGCCATGCATTTACAACGAGCTCCTTTTACAGTCAAATCATTCTTCTTATTTATGCAAACCCACACTGCATATGGATCAGTATTGGCTTGAGATCTTCTCACATTTGTTTTCAGTAGTATGTGTGGAGAATTTGGCACTTTAACCACTCCTACTTTGTTCACAAATCCATTTGTCACAAATTGGTAGGCATCCAAAGCTCTGTAAGACCTAAGACAATCTTTTGTATAGAATCATATAAATATGAAAGAGAAACATTGGCAAATTATAAATCATACACAACACATCCTGGCACTCCACAATATGTAAATTACAACTTTGGCAGCTTTGGCCTCTGGGTTAGGAATAGCTTGACCATCTTCATCTATAAGAATTTCTTGCAGCCTCTTCCTACTACTCCCTCTTGTTTCTAGCTGTGATGGGTTAACTGGGACTTTGAGTTTCCAAGCCCAGTATGCCAAAACAGCTAGTTCACCTTGTCTACCATCTGCTTTTATCCTTCTCTGTCCAAGGTACTTCTTCAACTCTAGTACTTCAGGGTTCTGCTGATGGATGGATGAGTCCTGGTCGCTCATTAATATTCATGAATAAATTAAAATAATTTAAATATTGAATAGTAATTAATTCATTGATTCTTACATACATAAACACACACATACATACATACATACATACATACAAATGTACATACATACATACATACATACATACAACACTTGAAACAGTAAAACATATATACATTGTACATTGTTCACAGCACAAAACAACACTGTACTGCTATTTATTTGGTTTCATTACATTTAATATTGGTATATTTTTTTCAAACCACAATTACAAACATTAGAATCATTACATGTACAATAACAAACATATTGAAAGGCAATTATTTCTTACAGGGTGAAGATGGTATACATTATGAAATCAACATCAGAACTGAATAAAGATTACTGAAAAAAACTGTCTGTGTATTATATTACTCCATTACAAATTTACATTCACACATTGTTTTTTAATTTGAATTGCAATATAAAATTTAAACTTTTAAGGAAATAAGATCTACAAAGACAAATTGCACGTTCAGATTATACATACAGTGTATCAATTCAAACTTCGTCGGGTTCTACTGATCATACTATGGTTATAATAACGGTACAATAATGTTGCCAAATTCAGATTGTGTCCTAGCAACGAGATATGGAATGAGTTCCACTCACTGTAAAACACGTGTCAGTACATCGTTCTAAAAATAGAGTCTTACTGTTTATGACTTCCTGATTACTTGTGGTTGTACAAACGACGATGTTTCCTCTTCGCCCACAATTCTACGGCACGATCATAGTTGTACTCAGCAACTGTTGGCCCGTCCACAGCTACATGTATACGCACTAAACTGTCAACACTGACTTGGCTCAGACGATTTCTTGGGGTTGTCTTGATAATCTTCAGTTGCGAAAAAATTCACTCCGAGTCTGCGGTATGACATGGCAAAACACGGTAGATTTTGGCTAACTTCACCATACTTGGAAAGGCCTGTTGAACTACTTTGTTGGTTGAAATGATCAAGACTGATACTTTCTGAGTCATCCATTGTAAATACTTTGACAAAATACACTCTTGATAATAATAACAATACAATACAATACAATACAATACAATACAATACTATACAACCACCAACAACAATATAAAAGGGCTGCCAATACTAAGTTGGCAAAATAAGCAATGTTTGGAACTTTGGGGTATTCACTAGAATAATTATGATTATGTACTTGTTTAAATAAAGGATTGAAATATCTGTTACACTGTACTTGATTTTTCAACGGTGAAACCTGTATGAATAAAAACATGTCAAATGAATGAGCAAATGTGCAATTGTATCCATGTGTTCTATACTAACACACACACACACTGTACAACATTTTACCCACAACTCTCTCTGATTTGTAGTGTTGGACATCATCTCCTTGAAGTCAGACAAATCTCACCAGTGTATAGGGTTTTGTAAAAACATTTTTTCCATTTGGCAAGCGTAGAATTGCC
Source organism: Glandiceps talaboti (assembly GCF_964340395.1). Classification (NCBI taxonomy): domain Eukaryota; kingdom Metazoa; phylum Hemichordata; class Enteropneusta; family Spengelidae; genus Glandiceps; species Glandiceps talaboti. The sequence continues at coordinate 13,913,312 of NC_135559.1, forward strand.
ACATGAGTTTCTGAATACCCATTTTCATCAGTTCAGTTGAATGATTTATTGTAGAAGGAGTAGCAATTTTAGGAATTTGTCAGCAGATTTTCTTGAAAGACATGCAACATATTTGCAAAGAAACTAAGGAAAATATATGCACCTGTTATGACTTTGCCAAAGATATAGATTTATTTGAATAGGTATGACAAAAGAAATTTACATACTAAAACTCATCATACACACTGACTACCCAAGTTAGTGACACTTTGACAGTGAAAAGTGTTTTATTCACAGCACATGCTTAATTTAGTTATTAGTTCATTTTTATACAAAATTTAGAACTTTATTTTTGATTCCTAAGCATTCTTTTGCTACATATTAATTAAACTTAATTACTATGCTTAAAATGTTAAAGTATGGATTATTGAAGAAGTTATTAAATAAGGAACCTCCAAGCTTACCAATCAGAGAGAGTTGTGGGTAAGATATTGTACAGTGAATTAATGTTCATGCAATGTCACAAAGGCTCCCTAGACCGCACACAGTGGAGGTTTAGAAGTACATTTTAAATCAAGTACACAAAAGTGACACGCCCCTTTACAGTAATATGATTTCAACTGAAAATAGAATCTGAAATCGAAATGTGATAATTTATTTATATATACAATATCATCACAACCATGCAAGTATCAGTAAAGAAACTAATGTATAAATAAATTTTGAACTACTCAAGTAAAAAACTGACATAAAAGTCAGAAATTGACATAACCACTCAACACTCACTCATAAAAACATGCCACGCCCCCTTCACGATAACTGATCTTCAAACATTGCTTACACATCCTGATTATTTCTACAGCAGAAGCTGCTATGAAATCGTAGTTTACATATTCTAAACAACTGCTCATTTACAAGCTTCTATTACAAAGCAAGTTGGTGAAAGTGTTTTTTAAAAAAACAGCTATTTAATGATATGCATAGGAAGCTGTGAATTTGAAAGAAAGCTCGATTACCTTTCAGTTTCACAAAGAAAACACAACGAAATGGTTGAAGTGATCTCCGAATGTTTTTTTCTCATCACAACAACAAAATCTGCGTGACCAAAAGTGTTGTAAACAAAATCAGAAAGAATTCTCGGAATGACTAAACTTACCGCTAAACTGGAGTAAGGTCCAAGTCCAAGTAAGCCTCGATGGTACCTGACACAATCTTCTCAAAGTAGCGATAAAATTTTCAAAATATAACTTGACAGGTCTTCAGTTGTTACAGTTATACTAATTCAAGACGGGTTTTCACTCAAAAACGGCAGTATCGTTACGATTTATACCTTCTCTCACAGTAGTCAAGACCCTGATGAAAGGTGTTAATTATGGTTCAACCCCATGGTGAGCAAAGCTCAAACAGAGCATGTCACTAGCAACTCTTTTTAGTGGTCTGAGCTAGTAATAAACAAAGGGCTGTGGTCATCACTCATTAAATATTCATTTGGTATAGCTGTTTTGACTATGTCCAATGTCCAACCAGGACTCCATCGCCAGTCCTATTACACTAAATGACGTGGGGACGCAACATCATAATCATGTTTACATGAACACAGCAGGAGGGAGCACATGAATGTGTGCTGATTGAGGGCATTTGACTAACCACAGTCTGTTCATCCAGACGAATCAAAATACAGCTGCAGCGGAAGCACAGGCACTTGGTTCGCGAGATATGTATCAGAATGTTTCTATTAGAATACAATAAAATGTTGATAAGGGACTGGCCAGTTTCTTCGGCCGGGGGGGGGGGTTCCACCCTGTTTTTGAAATTGGTTGGGGGGGGGGGTCATGCTGTTTTGAAAAATTGTGGATAGGGGGTCATTGTGTTTTGCACTGTGAGGGAAGAAAAAAATCCTTTTCTACAATGGCATATAGCCTTGTCTGAAACATGGTACATGTAAATATTTGTTCTTGTCCCTGTTTATACATGTATTACCTAGCTACCACGCTAGTTACAGAACATATCATGTAAATCTTGTGGAATGACTACTTCACCCCCCAGAGGTCACTCATGCATTCAACCAACAATCAGATGCACCAACAACCGTTGTACTGTCACAATGGTATTAAACTCAGTGTTGCAGCCTTTTGAAAGAATGGGACATATCTGTCATTCCACTTATGCTATAGAGTGGCGGCTGTCATTCGACTTGTTTAACAGTGCAGGGAGTGATATTCAACTAACTGAATGTAGAAAAGGATGTCACTCCACCGTTTACATACTGCAAATGCTGTCATTCCAGTTTCAAAGCATTTAAAAGGCTGTCATTCCACTTATGCTATAGAGTGGTGGCTGTCATTCCACTTGTTTAACAGTGCAGGGAGTGTCATTCAACTAAATGAATGTAGAAAAGGGTGTCATTCCACGGTTTACATACTGGAAATGCTGTCATTCTAGTTTCAAAGCATTTAAAAAGCTGTCATTCCACTTATGCTATAGAGTGGCGGCTGTCATTCCACTCGTTTAACAGTACAGGGGTGTCATTCAACTAACTGAATGTAGAAAAAGGTGTTATTGCACTGTTTACATACTGGAAATGCTGTCATTCGCTTTCTGCCGTGTTATTCGGGTTGACATTCATTTTAGGGACACCCGTATATGTGTATGTGGTCACACATGTAACTGGGTGACTCTCCGGGGGTAACTCCATGGGTAACATTACGCGAAGGCTCCTCACAAACATTGAAACCCAATGTGTTGTGATACCAATTGTATGCCAAAAAATATACCCTTACTGATATCAAGTTGCATTTTAATTAGTTAAGTACAATCGAACTGTTCTTGATCGCTCTGACCATCTCAGTCCACTGACACTATATTATTATGTGTCGATGGAGGCAATCGGATGATACCACCATCATCAGCTATCTGTTGATTAGTTCTTGTGACTGGTTCTTGGTTGACTTGATGACGTTTTAAACGTTTTCCTTGCACTAAGATTAAAATGTTTCCAGGTTGACTGCATAGTCTCTGTTCATTTAACGCCTGTTTTGATTCACCTGACCCTTTGAAAAGTATACCCTTGCTGATACCAACCAGCATAACAAACCGGCCCCTTTCACAAGGATCCTCCCCGTATTGCGATCTATGGGAGTTGTCCCCCCTCCCAGGGGGTGACTGTATGGTAACATGTATTAATAGTGTACTAACCTATTTTCCATCAATTGCAGAAAGATATCTATAAAGGTATACAATGGCAATCATTATATCGTTGGTGGCGCTATTAATCTTCGGTGATATCCATGTAGAAGCTTTGCAATGTCCATCGGTCTGTCAATGTTATGGCAGCCTTCAAACAGATTGCAGCTTCAGATTTTTGACAGAAATACCATCCAATATTTCCAGTGATACTATCCACCTTCGTCTTGACGACAATGCTTTGACATCAATTCAAGATGGCGCATTTGAAGCACTGCCTGATTTGTGGTACCTTAAACTCAGTGGAAATGACATAGAAACTTTATCAGATGGTGCGTTCAGAGGATTAGGCAAACTAGAAGAACTCTATTTAAGCGGGAATGACATCAGGGTATTGCAGGTGGACATATTCAGCGATTTGTCATCATTGACCAGACTTGAGCTTGAATTTGGCTCATTGACTACGATTTCAACTGGGGCCTTCAATGGACTGAATAATCTCGAAAAGCTCAGCCTATTGGCAAATAGACTTACAGTTTTGCCATCAAACATTTTTAACGGTCTGTCTTCAACAAAACGTCTCATTCTGAGCTCTAATCAGATAAAGTCCATTTCAGAGAATGCCTTTTTAGGGTTAACAAATGTATCAATCCTAAATCTGGATCAAAATGAGATTGAGGAATTACAAGCTAACGTCTTCAACGGTTTGTCGTCTTTGCAAGAACTATATCTCTACTCAAACGATATAACTAGTATTGCTGACGACGCCTTTCAAGGGTTGAGCAATCTGGAAAAACTGTCCCTATCCAACAATAAAATTACTGAAATACGAATGGACATGTTTAGTGGTTTGACTGAATTGAGTGAATTGGATTTGGCAGGTAACTTACTGACCAGTACGCCCTCTTTCGTCCAGCCATATCTCATAAATCTCAGGATGCTGAGACTATGTTTTAACAATGTAACATCGCTCCCTAATGGTGTTTTCGTTGGACTAAATCATTTGGAAAGCCTGTGTCTAAGCCATATGGGTTTGGAAGCATTGCCCAACGATTTCTTTAATACTGTTAAAAATGTCTCTAATTTAGATCTTCGCAATAATCGCTTCACTACACCCCCGCTATTGAACTCCCCAAATATTTCATCTTTCTTCGGCCGTGACGTTGAAATATATCTCTCTGGAAATCCCATACGAGTCATTGGACCACGAGCCTTTTACGGATTCTCTGACGTAACCTTCAACAACCTCGTACTTGATTTACAAAAAATGAATCTCGAGGAGTTAGATAAAGACGCATTTGAAGGTATAGATGTTAATCACTGTTTCATTCACCTGGAATACAATCATTTGACAACTCTACATCCACATACATTTGAGTTCCTCAGTGGGATATCCAGCTTGTTCGGTAACATCCGCTTAACTGACAACCCATTGGCATGTGACTGTCATTTGCAGGCATTCAGAAAATGGGTCGAGGACTTTGATGTCCAGTTTGATAGCAGAGTTTTGAATTGGGAGACGACATGTCACTCCCCCAGTGTGTACGCTGGTACCCGTTTACTTGAAGTTCAGGCTAGAGACATGACCTGCAGCCCTCCTGCATTTTATGAACCAACTAAGTCGATTTCTACCGGTGAGGGCGATTCTGTCGAATTGGACTGTAGTGTTGCCGGAGCTCCTGATCCAAGTGTGTATTGGATCACACCTCTCGGCGAATTGTCCGATGAAATGTCCCACGTGTACTCTGTCTTGCCAAGCAACGATCTTCTTATCGTGTCCCCAACTCTGGAACACCAGGGTATCTATGCATGTGTCGCTAATAATGAGAATGGTACAAACATAGGTCTCAGACATTTAACAGTAAATGTGGCGCCGACTACATCACCAACTGCAACTGAAGAATCCAATAATGACAAAGGTAAAGGGTCAAATGGGGCAACCATGATTGCTGGATTATTTATCGGAGGGCTTCTTGTCGGATTGGTATGTGCGATTATTGCTTTGGTTGTCTTTCTCTGTGTCAGAAATAAACGGCGTGAAGACAAGAAGAAGGACAGTGCGCCCTCAAAGACAAGAATGAGTGACATACAGGGGAAATGATGTCAACGACGAAACTGAACACCGCCACGGACCACCATAGCAAATATATATGCAACGCTTATTCTTAAAGATGTGGATCACTAGCGTTCACCAAGATGTTGTATTTGGGGCTATTGTGTTGAACCTCAGACCATTGGGGGCCTGAGGTTGAAATTTCGGTTGTACGCTTTTGATCAATTTCGTAATTTAGTGATTTACACTAAAAGGGAACGCGTTGTAGTAAAGACTACTGAAATCGGCCGTGTTATAGGAAAGTTACATACAGCTGTTTGAATATTCCCAAGTTGTTTTCCTATATTGACGTGGGTAATGAACAAGTGTGGGCTTATAATATTGATGCTGCAATAGATAAACTAATATATATACAGAAAAAGAATTCGGGTATAATTCAGGTACAAATACTATAATTATGTCAGACCATGGAGGCATAATGGGAGTGCCATTCCCTGAACGTCCATCAGATATATATTTGTTTTGTATTTAATAACATATGTATTGGTCTTAGTACAAAGATAAAAATATCTTTTTCATAATTTTAGAGAAACCTTTCTTCAATAATTGAGCTTGAAATTATTTCAAAAACTGTACATTTATTTTACCTTTTCTAACTACAATATGAATATGAAACTCTACACTCAGCATATTCTGAAAGTATTTTTTGTATGCCTTCAAATCTGTTTTTTCTTGTACAATTTGAAATATATATATATATATAGTTGCGCTCTGCCACTGCGGTATAGAGCACTGTCTTAGCAGATTGATACTCACCGAGTTATATATATATATAATGCTTAGCAACAAGCATAACAAACCTTTAATAATAATGAGAGTTGTTCATCACCTGGGATGATTTGTCTTACATTTGGAATATTAATAAGTCCTGTTTTCCTTCTCCACAACACATAAAATCCATCCCAAAACTCAAGAACAAGTTCAAAGTAAATGAATGAAAGAGTCTTCCTTTCTATCACAGCAGAATGTGACATTTCTCAGATTCAACTCATTCACTCTAGGTCAATTCATTTTTGAGAATGTTACATTACACATTACAGTATTTTACCCACAACACTTCATGATTGGTATGCTTGGAGGTTCCTTATTTGATAACTTCTTAAGTAACCAACATTTCTCAACATTTTAAGCATAATAATGACGTTTCAATATGTAACAAGAGGAAGCTTTCCAATCAAAAATAAAGTTCTATATGTTGTATAAAAATGTATTAACAACCAAATTAAACATGTGCTCTGAATAAAACGATTTTCAATTTTGTCACGCGTATTTATTGGATTTGGACTTTAAACAAACGTGAATCCAGTAAAAACAAGTCACGTGTTGAGGTCAGTCAATTGATTAATGAGACAGCACGATAAGTCGGGTCAGAGGTCACGAGTGTCACATTTGTTGTTTTCTGAATCTAATTAACTGTATTTTATAAACATTTTCCTAAATAGGAAATGAAAGTGATTGTTTATTAACCATATTTGTATTATGGAATGGAGGAATTCTGACTTTGGATTTGAATAAAATGTGGAATGTACATATACACGGAATGTTAGGTTCTATTTTGGTCATACAGACTTTAGGAGACTTTGGACAGATTCGGAACAGGCTGATTAGACTAGGTTCGTGGCAATAGGCCAACGAGGACAAATTGATATACAAAGAACATTGGTATTCGGCTGTATGTAAAATTGAGAGCTGAATTGAGAACTCTCTCATAAGCAAAACTGTGTATATTTACTTCCACCAAAAGTAAATCTTGAGTTTTTAGTGAGATTTGTCCCCCAGGACCTATTCAAGATCCCGGTGCACGCAAGGGTACGGAGGCGTGGGGAGTCAGAATAAGGTGTAAAAGTTATTGTTGGGACGGACCTTTCTAAACACGTCAAAACCCGTCGGTAATAACAACACCAAAGTATCACTAACTTGGTCATGGTAGTCAGTTTGTGTGAAGAGTTTTTAATATGCAAATTTCTTTTGTTATTCCTATTCAGAGTAATCTATATCTTTGGCAGAATCATAACAGGTGCATATATTTAATTCTGTTGAAAAATCTCTAAAATTGCCACCTCCTTCTACAAAAAATCACTAATATCAACCGATGAAAATGGGTATTTAGAAACTCACCCGTGGCCCAATTCTACGCTTCGCAAATGTCGAAAATTTGTTTTCATGTTACTCCAATTCTTCATGATTTACAGTGGCTTCCTGTTTAGCATCAAATTGAATTCAAAATGTTATGTATTACTTTTACAGTTATAAATGAAATTGCATCATCAACTGTTGACAAAACCGGCGCGCCACTGGTCGTACCCTTCGTTCTCAGTCCAATGGTAACATTAATTTACACCAGCCTATTGGCAGTACTATGTATTATCATGGTTATCGAACTTTTTAAATCTGTGCCCCTCGTCTATGGAATTCCTTGCCACTACAGATCTGGGCTGTTCTTCAGTCGACAGCTTTAAAAACAGTTTTAAGTCATTTTATCATCATATATCATATGTATCTGTGAAACTTGAATCGTAAAAGGCTCTCATATAAATACCGCCCTCTATAGCTAGCTGGAAATTGAAACACGTTCAGTACATGTACGGCTGTACAGCTACTACATGTTACTAGTACAAATTTGCACATGTAAACACTCGTGAAACAAAAGACTACACCGGTCACAAATAACGAAATAAACATAGCAAATTAAATAATGGCTTTGTCACTGAACAATCATTGAATTAATAAAAGAGATATAAATATTTTAAAAAGTGGTACCTTTTTCCCACTACAACTAGCACTTGTACTACAAACTTGTCTCTAAATTTATTGCTTTATTGTAAATTAAATTTGACCTGCATCTGTAATGATTGTTACAAAACATTACAGAATATGTCCATAAGAATGTATGGTGTTTTTGCGTTGATAGAGCTCGCTCAGCGCTCATATCAATAGCCCGTCGTATACTAGTACTAGTCGTATGATAGCTCGCCGTTTACGCGTTTAGTGGATCCGGACTACCCGTACCCGCAAACCGAATAGAATATTCTGATTCAATATCTTTTGACCAATGAGAATGGCTATCTCTGTCACATGACAATCACCATCACCACGGCCAAACACTGATTAGCAATTCACGTCATCGTGATTTGAATTGAACGTGAAAAGCAAAACAAAATGAAAGAAAATTGAAGGAATCTGGGCAAGATATCGCAGGTATGTCATTTATTTTGTTTATTACCCCCCTTCTCTAAGGCCTTTAGCATCCAACGAACGTTTATGTTTGCAAGAAGTCACCAAAAATGGAAACATACGTTGGTCAGAGTTTCATTTCTCTAACAGGTGGTGGTGTAAACCAGAGGCCATTCCCAGAGTTTATCTCGGTGTAGACATAACATAATAAATTGTACACAGTAAGTGGAATTGCCTAGGGCTCAGGTGTTAAACTAACCATGATTCCCCAAAGACAAACGTGCATTTGATTCAGCGTTTTGAATCAGAAGTGGTTACGATCGTACTTCCGGGTTCAGTTGACACCCCTCGACGCGACGATCTGAATATATCGACCGATCGCACAACCACCAATGCACCATCATGCATCATCCCCAAGGCCAAGCAGTTGTTCTTTGTCCCAATCATGTTGACGCTGCACTTTGATCCCAGAATTGTGCATTGTCTTTGGTGCATAATTTTACATTGTGTGTCAAATTTCGTACTAATTAGTGAATAAATTTTAAACACCGTTATTTTAAACAGCTCCACAAATAGGCAGTCGTGGATACAAAATGGCCATCATTCTGAACGACTGAACGAACAATAAGTGGATTGACACTAATCCTGCTTGCATACGGAGTCATTCGGGACTCGATTCTGACAATTGTTGAGGGTCATGTCAGTAATCTAGTAGTTCCTATACAGTATTGTTACGATTTCGACCACAGTTGGCATTCAGACTAGACTAGTGTAATCTAGACCCGTGCACTGTCTGGAAGCAGGACTAGATTGAAATATGCATTGTAATTACTGTATCTAATGCGATAATATCAATACTATAGCAACTTTAATACCCTCAGTAGAAAGTAATTATGTCTAATAATAATATTATTGATAGCTCTACACAAATATATACAATACAGCAATTCAATAAGACAACTTCACTTCGAAGTTTAAATGTTCAGAATGTGTACATATTATTCTTTAGTATTTTTGTTCTTACCTCAGCTTTGTTTCATATTATTTTGTATTAAATGTAAATCAGACTCTAGGAATTTAGCTTGTAGTAATTCAATTTATTTAAAAAATAGGGTAGTCAGGAATTAACAAAAGCTGATTTTCACCTAGGTCCTGTTACCACTCATAAAAACTTCCATACCAAACAAAACAAGACAATATATTTTGTTACATTTGTTCTTCTCACTTATTGTACTGTTAATATCTGTTTTCATTTCAATACTAGGTGACTCTATTGAGCTTGTCTGTCGAATTGTTCAACGTGGAAAAAGTTCTAACTTATTGACAAGATGAGTGAAGTCGATGACATTGAAATCAACAACAATGCAGACGAGACAACGGAGAAGGAAGGAGAGGAACCTGGTGAAGTTGAGGAAGACAAACCGTATACTTCACCCGAGGAAGACGTTGATGAAATAGATGAACAGATTGACTCTGTGTCCGTTGAATTTAGTCGACGAGATGCTGATGATATTGGCGAAATTCCTGAAATAACACGTCCAATTGAACGCTCGTCGTCAAGTTTAACGATAGAAAATGTGAAAGCTCTAGAAGAGGCGACTGCTGAACGCAGTGATAAAGAATGGTCCCCAACACGGTATAGCAGTGGACGGAGTGGTAGTGGTCGACTAAAAAAAGTCGAGGAGGATAAAGGATCGCGGTCGTCCACACCACAACTACCACCCGTCAAAACCGGAAGAGCATCAGCAGATCTACTTTCGATGGCGTCATCATTGATACAGAATGACAGTGTTAATGGCTCACGACCCGGGAGCCAAAAATTAACTGGAAATGAACCTTTACCTCCTATTGGTCAAACCGGAGACACAGAAACATTAGATGGTACTATAAGAACAGAAGATATGCTGGATTTTGGAAGTTCCACATTTACAGATGAATCAAGTAGTGTCAAACCATCAAGTAAGTTTTGTCATAGATCCTAGAGTTCCAAGATCTAGGATTCTGGAATTTGTATTACTTTGAATACATTACAGACAGTCAATATGGAAACCATCGTAGTGTTAGTTTTGGATGTTTAAAAATTAGTATTGTGTACAGTGTGCCCTATAATGATAGTCAAAATTTTGTTGTTTTGAGTCAAAATGATAAAAACTGACATTTCTTGTGAGTCACCACATAGTAAGAGATACAGGCACACCAAATTTGGGTGTATCACTAGAAATTTTGTGTGTCAGTGGTGTGTCAAACTGGCTTAGAGGGCACACTGGTCACCACATAGTAAAAGATAGGGGAACACCAAATTTTGGTGCATCACTAGAAAGTGTTTGTGTAAGTGGTCCGTCAAATTGGCTTAGTGGGCACACTGATTGTGTATGTCAGACATACCTAAAACCAGTGTGCCCTCTAATGATTGCCAAATTTTGTTGTGAGTCAAAATGTGAAAACTGGCATTTGTTGTGAGTCACCACATACATGTAGTAAGAGATGTGGGAACACCAATTTTGGTGCCACTGACACACACAATTTCTAGTGACACACCAAAATTTGTTGTTTCCCTATCTCTTACTATGTGGTGTTCCACAAGCAATGCCAGTTTTTCTCATTTAGACTCACAATAACAAAATTTGGCTATCATTAGAAGGCACACTGGGAGTGATAGATTAACATATGTCCTCCTCATAGGAGCACAAGAGAGACATGGTAAATTAATTCATATATGGCAAATATTATGTAAATATCCTACAAACAGTAGTACTGGTATCGAATTTAACGTTTGGTCCAAACACAAAACATGAAAATTTTACCTGAAATTTTTTATAGGACATACACAGTTCAGTCTTTGTCAACAGATTGACAGGTCTGCTATTCAGCACAAATGACATGGTAAAATTTCAATGTTTTTGTTTGGACCAATCCTATGGTTTACCAAAACAGGAATTTCCATTTGAAGATCCTACTAACAACCACACTTGTAACTGGCATTGGGATGTCCGATGTGGCTAAATTATTCATTTGTTGTTGCTAGCTAGTTGGAGAGAAAACGAATCAAAATCATAGATCATGATGTAAACATGCCAGATTCATGTATAACTTTGATGATAATAAATGATTATATATAAACAGCACAATACATTAGGAGATTTTTACCATGCATAACCCCCCAAAATATGGAATATATACTGTGGCCTTTCTATGTCATGACAACGTGTTTATGTCATTGGTTCTGCTTTGTTCAAAAAATGAGTCAAAACGTTAAAAATTGCCATTACTTTCCTCAATTTTTCTTTGATATTACTGGTGGTGGTATAATTATGTTCTTCTCCAATATTTTTCTTCATTCAACTGGAAAATACACATGTACTTGTGACCTAAGGGTTGTCAGTGTCACTATGAGTCACTATACAAGTTAGTTCACTCATGTTTTCCTTGGCTGAACGAAGAAAAATATTGGCGAATAATATCTAATTATGGCCTAAAAATGGCATAAACAGATTGTAAAAAATATCAGGTCTATACCAAATATTAATTTCCACCTTTTTGTTGTTCTTGCATAAAAACAATGTCGGAATGTTGTCCTGTGTACATGCATGAGACATGGCTTGAGTACAAATATATTTGTATACAGTTACAACCTATAACACCAAAGTAAAGAGTTTTCTGTATGTACCACAATCATTTATAGCATTCATATCAAGTACAGCCCATAACACCAAAGTAAAGTGTTTTCTGTATGTACCACAATTGTTTATAACATCCATATCAAGTGTAAAAGTATACTGTTTCATTTGCTAATAATCTTGATTTTGCCCATGTCCATCAAAACATCTACATTATTAATTTTAATTCAAACATTCATATTTCAATAATTTAGTCATATGCATACCTTCCTCTCTGTATTTACCTGCCAGCCCATCCAAAAATTATGCAGTTCAAGAGAGAACTACCTGTTGGCTATGATTATGAACGAGAAAATAGCAATTTGTCCAATGCATCGGGGAAATCCGGCAAAACAACTGATAGTAGTTCATCAAAGAAAACAGTATCCTTCAGTGAAACCACAGACAGGTAAGAGAGTATAGTATAAATACTATGTAACATTTGTGTAGGTTTCATTCAAGTGTCACAAGCTGAGTTTATATTTATCTGACGCAAGTGACAATACTTCAGCAGTACTGATAAGCATTTTCCCATTTGTTTGCCTCCTATGTGTATACTAATAAAATAGTTTTGGGCAAAAAACGTGGAAGAATGGACTGACTGTACAATATGCAAATATTTGTTGTGAAGCTAATCACTTAACACTTTAAAGCCTTATACCCTATATATAGGGTGTAATTACACAGAGTTACAGAAACCATGGAAGTATACTTCCATGCAGCAACCAAGTCATTAAAGCCTGATACCCTATATATAGGGTGTAATTACATAGAGTTACAGAAACCAAGTCATTAAAGCCTGATACCCTATATATAGGGTGTAATTACGTAGAGTTACAGAAACCAAGTCATTAAAGCCTGATACCCTATATATAGGGTGTAATTACGTAGAGTTACAGAAACCAAGTCATTAAAGCCTGATACCCTATATATAGGGTGTAATTACATAGAGTTACAGAAACCAAGTCATTAAAGCCTGATACCCTATATATAGGGTGTAATTACGTAGAGTTACAGAAACCAAGTCATTAAAGCCTGATACCCTATATATAGCATGTAATTATGTAGAGTTACAGAAACCAAGTCATTAAAGGGCTGAAGTCAGGATTAGGTTAGGGATGGGAATAGGGCTGACTCCCAAACTTAAAGGTAATTTTTATTGTCTACCACAAATGGCAACTAGCTCATCTATGTTTGTCTTGTCTTTTCCACGCCATGTTCATCATTAAAAATGTACGCTATTTGTTGTGACAGATCATCTTCAAAGAAGGACCCACTCTCTAAGACCATTGCTACAAAGGAAGTTAAAGTGATACAAAAGTTGGATGGATCAGAATCTATGGCGATTTCTATTGGTACAGAAACTGAATGGAGTTGGTTAGATAGTATTAGAGTCGCCGGTAGAATTGAAGAAATGGAAGCAGCTAAACCAAACAAACAAGGTACGATTCAGATTTTTAAATGGTGGAGACTAAAAAATTCATCATTGTGTACTCTCTACCAATCACTTGTCACAAATATAAGACAAACTGTAAGAGTGATGGCTGATTTGCATAATGATTTACATATCAACACATTGTAATTTGCATAATGATTTACATATCAATACATTGTAATTTGCATAATGGTATACATATCAGTACCATTGTAATTTGTAGAATGATTTTCATAATGAGTGGCATTTAATAATGCTTGTCGTCAATATCGAAACATTCTCTGATATGTTTATATTTAACACATACACACATGGACATTGGAATCAACCATTTCTCTTCATGTGAAGATATCGTTATGATTTGGTCATTCAAAGATTACTAAAGTTCAGGGGTGGTAAAATACTTTCAAAGAAACCTGCTAAGCATGGTGGCCTATGTCGCAAGGACAGTGTTACCGGTAGCACCATGTTTTCTGTTTAGTGTGGAGAACACTGAACTAGGAGCACCAACAATACTGAATACAGTTGAACTTCATTTATTTGAAGTTAGGTTTTATGTGGACAAATTTTCTTGGTGTCATGAATAATAATGAGATTTCAATGCACCAGCTCATGGCAGAGATCATTCTCACAGGCCACTTTACGTTTTTTCTGCTGACGCAATGAAAAATAATACCCCTGTGCATCTTGGACAGTGTTATAAAAAAGAGGGCGTGGCTTATGATGAGGGGCAGAGGCAGTCTTGTGAATGGCACTATTTGTTAAATGAATAAAAACAACCCCCTCCCCTCCCCCACCTACACTAAATAACAGTGTTTTTACAAGTAAAACAAAGGAGACATTGTTATATTACATCCTAGGGAGGGGGGGGGGACAAACATGCTGTCACTGATTATCTAGATCACTATTACCTTTATAATTCAGTTTTTCTGCTCAGAATCACTGCATGAATTCATTCAGTGTGTCAGAGAGTAATGAAGAAGATTTATTAAGAGAACAAGACTTACTATTTTAAAGAGAGAGAAAAAGAAAAGACTGTAAGACGTTGCTTTCTGAAGATATGTCATTTTACTTTCAGTAAATATAATATTTATCAAGAATTATTATAATGCCATTTTATTATTTATATCACCGTGGGTCTGATGATTAAACTTATTCTTTTAATTTTATCAGAAACTGCAACAAAAAAGAGTGAGAACCGGCCTCCAGATGGCAGTGGTTTACCCAAGAGAAGACGAAGAAGAAAACGTACTTCGTTGTCATCAAGCCAGCAGCTATCTGACTCGGAGGGTGAATCTACATTATCAAGTGTAACAGGCAAATCTAAAGAAAGCAGCACACCTGTTACAATTCCAGAAACAATGGAAGAAACGGCAAAAGTACCTGATGGCATTCCACCCCTGGAACTCAGCTCGGACTCAGATGTAAGCTTAATATTTTGTTTTCTTTTTTTGACTGTACAAGATGTTTTACACAGTATAGAAGTACAACCTGTGTAAAACACCGGTGCATTTGCTAGAATGAAGTGAGCTGAGGAAAGAATTCAGGCAGTCAAAATTAGGTAAAAACAACAACAATAGAACTGGTACAAAAACAACAGTGAGTGCCTCTGATGTAGGTTCACATGATGCTTGTTTACATCTGTGGAAATTATAATGTAACACTAACAGTTGTACTTGATTGTTATACCGTATAGTATTCTATCAGTAGACAGAGTTATAAGGGATCCAAGTTCCTGTGGTGTTTATACTTTGATAAGTTATTGACACTAATTACATTGTATGTCTTTGCATGCATTTTGTCTCATTCCTGCTTAACACAATCAAGCAAATGTACCGGTGTTTTTTCGTGGGTTGTATCACATTATCAGAGTTTGTAGACACATTGGCATACTACTTCTGATGCAGTAACTACAGGTTGAGAGGATGCTTTTATCAGTTTATTTTATATCCGTTGAAGTTATAATGTAACAGTAAATGTCATACTCGATCATTGTAACATAACTTTGCTTGTTCATAAATTATTGAATATTTTCTGTGTGTCTCTTTCCCCTTAGTCTGACTTGGCTGAGCTGATTCATAGAGAACAAGGTGATGACCTTAGCAGTCTGATGCCAGGTGTAGGTCCACCAACTATCTTGATGTACCAACGTGAGTCTGAACAGTCACTGATAGACTGTAAAGTAAGTATATCCACCCAGTAAACCCCCCCCCCCCCCCCCCCCCAACTAAAATAATGGTACAGTCAAACAATTTGCATAATAATGCATTGCTCAAGAAAAAATGTCAGGGTTATTTCTGCTGTTATATTAGTACACATGCTATCTTAGTAACTTTTTCAACTTTGAACTCTTGTAAAGAAGTCCTACTGTACTTGACATGTACCTGGTCATTTTGGGCATTCCTGCAAAGCTTTATGGGTAAAAGACTTCTGGTATTAATATTTAATACCATAGTACCTTTGTCTTGACATTCTTTTCAAAGTTAAAAGGCAGACATAAATGTCACTTTTCTTTGTTCCTTTACTACAACATCAACTTGGTTACATTTTTTGTTTCATATACTATATATAATAATGTGTATTATGTATGCATATTTTGTACAGTCTTCAACTGAAAATGGGGCCTCACTACGCAAGTTTACAGGTTTACAGATATAATATATGACTTTATTCCTAGATACAAATAATATAAGTCGGTAAACAGAGCATGAATAAATAATTACATAAATGAATGGGAAAGGGATCAAAAAATAGTTGTCTGCCAACTAATCTAGTCCAACCCCACCATTACATGTACTAATAATAATCAGAATACAAATATTATTTGGGCATTTTCAACAGTTCCTTTGGATTTCTTACATTTTCTTCTACAAATAAAGAAAGGGGAAAACAATGTATGCATAAAGATTTTGACGCAAAAAAAGAAAGAAAACAGACATAACACCATCTCTTCTAGTAGGAGATGGAATACTCCCGAAAATGATCTTTTCAAGAAAAAAAAATATATGAAAGTGGCATAATTATAAGATATTGGAAAGTGGAGACACAAGGCAGCCAGCTTTCTAAGCCTAACTGAGTAGATAATTTGTTTGAGCAAGCTGAAAGACGTTTATTTATAACAAAATGATGTAATAATTGTCAGTCACATCTGGTTTGCTTAATTGAATTGGTATCTTTTCAATTAACACATGTTAATACATCTAATCAATTATATAAATAGCATGAATTATTCAGCACAAAATTCAATTAATTTGCATAATTGGTGAATTCAAGCATGAATAAATACAGCTATACTTGCCTTAAAAGAGATTAATTATTCATAAATTTAATTCATAATTAATTTTGGTAATAGGAATATCTAGAGTCATAAAAAGGATGTATCAATAAATTTTCATTGTGTCTGAATTCATTTATCCCATGAACTCTGTTACATGAATTATGACTGTAGTCAGAAAATATATTGCTACTTGACAGTATGTGTTCATTGAAGTGTATATCCAATTAAATGTCCTGACCTAACCTGACCTGACCTGACCTGACCTGACCTTATGATGCTCTGTTGTTAACCACAAAAGCTAGTCAGACATTGTGGAAACTCTTTGAGTTGAGTTTTATTGAGACCATTCAGTTTGAACTTTTCATTCGTGTTTATATATTATAATATATATTATATTATATATAATTACATAGAGTTTCATTCTTCTTTCGCCAAGTAGAGTGCTCAATCAGCTTGGAGAGCAATACATATATACATAAAAATGAGTCGAGTATGTTAATGTAATAACATACTCGTCATCTTACATTTGTTATGTATGTATTATATATAATTATGTATATCATTTGATGATCACAATAGCGTGAAACACGAAACACTGTGTAACGGCTTCTGAGTATCTTAATTGCTTGATATTGTGTTATAATATATATATATATATAAATTATATAATATGTACATAATAGTAATATGTACATTTTGATTATATATATTCATAGTCATTCATATAAGCGTACATATTTGTGTTGTTAAACTGGAAACCTAAATTCTAAAATTGTGAGTCTGGCATATACAGTTGTATTGTTTTTAAATTCCTTTTACCCTATATGCTTGGGAGCATAGCAGCATTTTGGGGTTTCTAAGAGACTTAACAATATGTTATCAATAAGTTTAGAATGATAGATGTATGTCTTAAACTTAAACTCAGCTTTGCTGCCTTAAGCAAATACCAACATTCTCTTACCTCTGTATTAGATATTTCTAAAGATATTTCATACTACTATACTTGCTTATTATTTGTAAATATCAGCAGTGTCTCAGTGTTTTACATGTTGTTTTTAGAATATTTCACCTTTTCTTGTATCTGGTACATGATTGTCTACTAATATCACACAAATTACACACAGTCTGTTATATTGAGTTTATACATTGAAGGACAAGTGATTTTTACAAAACAGGTCTGTTTCTAAATTCCAAGTGGAAGAAGAAAATTAATTTTAGCACAGAACATATAGTTTTGAAATAAATATATAAGTGGTTTATTTACCCATTATTTAAATGATTACAAAACCATGGTAACAAAAAAACAAAAGAGAGAAGGGTAAATGGGGAGTCAAGTAATAGCTTACAGCTAGTCTAGCCTGATGTCTGGCATTATACGTTGTGAATGATAACAATAAGAGGGTTCAGTGATCGATGGGACTGAAATACATACATAACTTGAAAAAATGTACGCACACCTGTTTACTACAAGGAAGTCTGTACAACAAACGAAAAGTTGATAACTCTCTAAGTTTACAATTGAATAGCTTGGACTTCACATGTGTTTAAAAAAATAAAATCATAATTTTGTTTCCATAGGAACCTGTCGATCGAACTATTGAAGGTGGTATGTGGAGTGGTACATGTGAATTCTGTCAACAACCTATTAAACCTTTTCCAACATTAGAAATGCAACAGAAGTATCCAGCCAGCCAGGTATGTACATGTGTTTATGCATGTGTGTGTGTGTGTGTGTTTTATTAACGGTAGCAAAGTACATGAAGTTACCCTTATTGTGAGTTTTAGTACTCTATCAATTTCTTTTGCCAAAGGTACATTTTTGATATACATATTTCAAAAAACATCCCAAATACATGAACCAAGTGACCCTTATTGTGAGTTTTAGTACTTTTTCATTTTCTCTCACCAAAGTTAAATTTTTTGATAGACATATTTCAAAAAACATCCAAAGTACATGAAGTGACTCTTATTGTGAGTTTTAGTACTTAATCATTTTCTCTCACCAAAGTTAAATTTTTGATGGACATATTTCAAAAATATCCCAAGTCACATGAAGTGACCCTTATTGTGAGTTTTAGCACTTAATCATTTTTTGCCATCAAAGTTATATTTTTGACAGACATATTTCAAGAACATTCATATACTAAAACTTTAATTTATTTCTTTAAATAGTTTCTGATATGTTGTACAACTTTCATTTGCAAATTTCACTTTTTCAAAATGTATTCAAAATGGGAATATGAAATTAAAAAAAAATTTAGCTTTCCCTGTCATTGCACAGTGTTTTTGCTAGCTAACGTTAGGGAACTCCGGTAACAGAAAGGTGGAATATGATAAATCTGACAGTTTCTAATACATTGTACCATAATTTTTGTGGGGAAACCTGGTAAAATGACAGGGGAACTCAGGTAGATTTTACCTGCTTACTGCCTTTAACAAAAACATTGGTAGGGAACCTAAGTAAAATGACAGGGGAACTCGGGTAGATTTTACCTGCTTACCACCCTTAACAAAAACACTATTAAGGAACCCAGGTAAAATGACAGGTGAATTCAGGTAGATTTTACCTGATTACCACCCTTAACAAAAACACTGTTGCATGTTTGCTACCATACAGTCACAAGCTTTTTCATCAAGTCTTTTTTCTAGATTCTGGACTTTGGTACGGATTAGAAAAGAGAATTGCTTCTCTAGCAACAAATCCCTTGGTAAATTGTAAATTCTTGTGTTGCTGTGATTTTATCTCGAATCATAGTGATTTTCATTTTTGAAGTATTCTGGCTTAAAAAAGAAGCAGTTTAATAAAAAGAGAAGAAATTGTGACTGGCTTCTAGAACAGTCGTCGTGTCAGTTTAAGATGGTTGTAAACTACAAAGAGATATCAGCTATACAATTAATTGTATAGCTGATACAGCCTTATTGTAGTGAGGAGACAAATTGCTATTGGAATTCCAGAATCTTCACTTGACTTCAACATTTAAAAAAAAAAATGGCTTTAAATCAAGTGCTCACGACAAATTCCATTGTATGTATTTTAGAAAATAACTGGTGATGTTTAATTAGTCTGTAAGGTACGCTAAAACATGTATTTGTTGAGGTACCCTCATAAATAGGCCAACCCTGTTTATTACTATTGAGGGTACATGGATCGAGTGACATGATGTACATGTGTATCTTATAGCCAATGGTGATGTTTTCCTTTACAACATTCTCCTTAGACTGAGAGATTTGTTGTTATGTACACATCTTAAATCACTTGTTTTATTACAAGTGTGTTTATTTATTTATTTATTGCATCTCCTTTTGTATCAGGGGCTCACTAAGCATGTCAGGAGCAGCACTAACAGAAAATTAAAATACATACACTACTAAAAGAAATTAGAGAAGATATGACTAGTATAATCATATACAGAAACAAACAAACAAAAACAAACAAACCAAAGGGAAGTAAGGAGAGTGAGAGAAATAAATTTACGTTTCACGTGTTTAGCAAGTGGTTAACAAGAGTGTGCCAAGAATTATGAATCTTTCAAGTTGTCATCATTTTGGAATTATAGAAAATCTAACCTAAAACAAGAATTTTTTTATGATTTAGTTTATTGTATACACCACAAGGGTCACTTCTGTACATCTTGTATATTTTTCTCATTATTTTGGCAAAAATGAAAAAAAATAATTCTTTTTTTTTCCAAAAAAAAATATTGTGACATGTTTTGTGTAAATCTTAAAAAGATAAATTTATACAATTTGCAATTCATATATTGGTAATTCTGAGATTTCATTATTTTTATTCAGAATTTATCAGTACATGTATATTTTTACTGTTGCAAGTTTGGTAGAAATTTGGATTGGTTTCTTTGCATGACTGATTGTGTTTGTTGTGGGTGTGGTGATGTATGCAGCTTGTGTGAGATCAGATTTGATGTGCAATTAAGTTGCATGTATACAGGCATGCAGCATTCACAACTGTCGTCTTTCAAATATTTATTTTGTGATATGAGTTTTTGTTTTTGAAATGATATACATATTAGTGGAATGTTCATTGTAGGTGAACCCTTAGCAAAGTCAAAACCTTTCATTTATTAGAGATTGTTCATCAACATAATAACCCTATATGTTCATCAACATAATAACCCTTTATGAAAGCAGTGTGTTCATCAACCTAATAACCTTTATGTTCATCAACCTAATAACCCTTTATGAAAGCAGTGTGTTCATCAACCTAATAACCTTTATATGTTCATCAACCTAATAACCCTTTATGAAAGCAGCGTGTTAAATACATTAATTGCTTATAAGTGTAAACCCCCTACAGCATCCTACAATAATACATTGCACATTTCTATCCCAATTCCTTGCACATGCACCTTCAGATTGTTAACCACAAAATATTCAAAATCAATTTAAACTTCTTGAAATCCTCATTGACGTTTGAAAAAAGTTAAAGATTCAAGCTGGTTTTGTATTCATACACTGCTGAAATAAATCTATTGTCATTGGGCATGTTTAATTAATCATTGAGTATAGGCCAGCATGGCCAGCATGGTGAAATTCTAACTGCTGATACTAGGCAAACTCGTTCAGTTTCCAAACAGTATACCTATTTGTACTTATTTTCAATGAATGAAAAGATGACAAATTCATGATAGTCTAATTCACTAGGAAAATTTATTCTTTTTGAAATGGTTTTATACAAAAATTTTTTTCAATCTGAATAAGCTTGTACTTGCATTATATGAAATTTGAACAGTAAAAAATTACCAGATTAACAGAATCTTCTTTTACACTTACTAACACACCTTTCAATCAGTCTTCTTTTCAAGAATAATGAATTATCCAAAAAATATTACTTTATTTATGATAAACCTCCCTATTTTAATTACCCAACTTAAAAAGTTACCCCCACTACCCCACTAATGCAAACACAAGAAAAATATTGTAGGCTGTATACCCACACCCCTCTAGGGTTTAACATCCCAATTAATTACAACCTCTCCCTGTATATTCATTTATAATTATTCAATAGTTATTAATAGCAATTGCCTTACTATACAAAATGTTAATGACCCAAAAGCTTAAATGAAAATACCAACGTTAATGTTATAAACAGAAAATGTGCATTTAATAATTCCTATCGCACGATATTGCAAGCAAGATATACGGGATATAATGATATAGCTATGGTTGCAAATGTACTTTTTGTATAATGCCAGTAAACCTAGTATATATATATATATATATATATATATATATATATATATATATATATATATATATATATATATATATATATATATATATATATATATATATATATATATATATATATATATATATATATATATATATATATATATATATATATATACCAACAATTTGTAAAATTAGAAAATTAACAAATTGGGTTGTTAGAATTGGGTGCTTACATACATAAATAAGTACATACATACGTACGTACGTACATACATACATACATACATACATACATACATACATACATACATACATACATGTACATACATACATACATACATACATACATACATACATACATATATACATACATACATACATACATACATACATACGTACATACACACTTACGTACATACATACATACGTACATACACACTTATGTACATACATACGTACATACATATATACATACATACATACATACATACATACATACATATATACATACATACATGCATACATACATACATACATACATACATACATACATGCATGCATGCATACATACATACATTACGGTACATACATACATACATACATACATCCATACATCCATACATACATACATATATACATACACATATATACATACGTACATATATATATACATACATACATCCATACATACATCCATATATACATACACATATATACATACATACATATATACATACACATATATACATACGTACGTACGTAACTATGTACGTATGTACATACGTACGTACATACATACATACATACATACGTACATACATACATACATACATATTACATACACATACAGTGATGCACACACCAAACAAAGACAAGTATTAAAGATTCATTCATTATAGTTAAATCTGTATATATACATGTATGAACAAACTAATCAAATGTCTTTTCACTCTTGGGTGATTAGTGCATGTCTTAAATGTTATCTATCTTTTTGTGATCTTCAAATTACTTGTTCAGGAGTGGTTTAAGTTACAACTTCTATTGCATGGTACCGTTACGTACGGTACGATCACTAACTGCATGTGTTTGTTTTCTCCTATCTCTCATCTTATGATGGCTGTTTACTTGTTTATACTCACTCATGGTTTCCATGGAAACTTGTTCCTTCAACTCATCATTAATGTTTATTTGTATTATGACATCACCTATCTCTTGCACTCTGATCACCACGACTACCACTGTGTCATCGTCATCACCATGACAACACTCTGTAGCTGTTCTGCTGTAGCGAGTATCAAGAATTTTATGAGGTATCTGTAAGAATTTGTATACATGTGTTGCCATGGTAACAAAATGGCAAGGCATCAACATTGTTATAGTATTCAAATTATTCAATATGACTGTATTGTATGTAAATCTCTGTTTGTAAATTTTTTGGGTGAAAAGTTCTCCAGTGTTGACTGTTCTATTTTTTATAGTTTGAATATTTCCTTTGTAACGTACTTCCGAGTTATTTCCGCTGTAGCCTGTAGGGTCATGTGTTTGGTATATGCTTTACTATGTACAGATAACAACACCTAACCTTTAACTCAATTCTTGCCATGTTTATTTTTAGAATCACATTTCATGAATATGAGTATACTTTTGTTGAAATGGCACCAATTATCTTGCAGTTTTCAATGAAATGTTTAAAGTTTATGAAAATTAATATTCATGTCCATTTTATACAATATTGACCTTCATAATAATATTCCATTTCCAGAACTGCATATGTGATATTTGAAACTGATGTTTCTTTTGTCTGTTAATCTATATACACATGTATGCTACTTTGTTATGCAAATGAACACTATGCAAATTAATTAAACTTTTAAAGTTGAAAATCGTAAAAATGAATAAAAAATATACATTACTTATTTCATATGCTCTGTTTCAGTTATAAATATTAACATATTACATGTAACAAAATATTGTCATTTTCAGAATTGTGATTTTAAAAGTAGACATCATGGCAGATACATTGTAAGTTTTGTAGTAAAGCATACAGCAAACATGTGACTGTGCAGGTCACAGGACTTAGATATATTACTTAGTATGCAGAATTTACATTTTATTCTTCAGATTCTATATACATATTACATGACCAAGTTACCTTTATAACCCCCCCCCCCCCCCATATCCTGACTATGATCTACCTCCTCCATTTCCTCTTCAAAAACTAATATCATAAGTAGGCAAAGCCCATAAGCTCCCACAGGGTAGATTCAATTCTGACCGGCTGCCTCACAATGATATTGTAGATAGCGCCCTCCCCGTGGAGAATGCACATATACATGTATATATAAAATGCGCATGAGTAGTCATTGCGTCGCAATGTATCCTTGGGTACAACCCCCCAAAAAACTTTGGTTTATAGTATATAGGACATGCATGCGTACTAGTCATTGAGCCACTGCGTGAGCTATTACACCAACATTGTCCTAATCTTCTTCAAGGTGTTTGCATCTATAGGCAGTACACAGCAAATCTGAAATAGTGTATTGGTGTATTGACATTTTTTTTCAGGTTTAGTGATCTAAAAATTAGTTATTAATTGAAAACAATAATTCAGATATATTGTTCAATGAGCATAATATATAACTTTACATTCTAAGCTGAGACTTGATGGATAAAGATAATTTATTGAGAAAACTTAGTTCTCCGGATTTCATATTTTTAATATTTTTGAAGTCTCTTTGCAGAAATAAAATCGATGGGAAATGCTCTTTAGACAATCTGTGAATCTTTTAAAAAAAGTGAAATACAATCTAACTAAAATTACAATCTTTTCTTAATCTTTTAAAAAAAATTAAATTTACCTCAGCCTCAATAAAATGTAGTGCACTTTCTTTGTTTGAAATAAGCAGTAATCAACTGTCGGCTAATGATTATCTTCCGCCCTAAAAAGTGTTGAACTACTCTTTGAAAATAGTGTGCTCTACCCTAAATAGATATTTTGAACTTCCTTTTTTGGATTTAAACAGAAATCTGCTGTGGGCTGATGATTGTTTTTGCAGAAAGAAAATTTCCCTTGTTGGATTTAAACAGAAAGTTCCTGTCAGTTGCAATTCTTTTTCACCACTGTTATGTTTTTGATCGTTTTATTTGTAATATTTTCCTGATATATAGCTCTACTGTTGCGAAGACTACCGACAGTTTGCAGAATTCACACTCACTAATGGACCTGAAGCTAGTTATCCAACTGACGAAAAAATAGACATTGCACCTCATCCCCCATACGGCAGCAAACAAGCCAGACGAGCTGCCAAAGAAAGGGCTGCACAACGTATGCGTGAAAGAGAAATGGCACGACAAAGAATGGCTGGTGCAAATCAGGCCAATTTCTATGCATGTGAGTATTTGAATCTGATAAGATTGATCGTGAAATTACCATGGCAATGGTACAGTCTATTCCCAACATTTCATTTTATTATTTCGAGAGTGACATCATTATTCCAACTTGTTAGAATCAACTAACATTGTGTGCATGGTAAGATTGAAGACTATTTTGCAGTCTATCCCTTGCATGTTACAGTCTAGTGTGTGAGGAACACTGTGCTTTGGGCACCCACGTTCACAAGGGCACCCCAATATAGTATACCTTTACAGACTATTTCCAGTCTGACCCATTTATAAGCTTCTTCAAGGTATTAACCATACCAGTGTGTACTGTACCTGTTTTCCTAAAACCCATTTTTTGGCAGCTTTCTTTTGACAAAAAAAAAGGTTGATGCCTGAAGCTATTTCATTCTTGAATTATACTGTTCAACATTTTTGTTCAGATTTCACGTAGAACAAAAAACAAAACAAATAAAATGTATCAACAAAAGTGAACAGGTGAAACAAAATCATCACAAAAAACGTGTTAAAAAAAGTAATGATTATTTACCAATAATATGAAATAAATATAGCAGGTAGTTAGTTGTCCAGCATCCTACCCCCCCCTCCTCCCCCATCCCAATTCTTGACTCTGCCTTCATTAAAGCTTACTACATTTGTGTGTTGTCCTGCATTGGTTATTCTGTTACAATCCATAGGGTTGTGTTGATAGAGGACTGTACCCAGCATGTTGTGTGATTTGATGAAACCACAGGGTTTAAGTAGTTTGTCCTGGCCATCACTGCTTCATTTTAATACTGACACTTGATGTTCAAAGAATATTGAAAAAATCTATAATCATAAGACATTGATTGTCCCCCTAATGGATTTAATTTGATTTTCATAATTTTTGGTAGAATGAAAAATTGTTTGTAGCAGTGAAGGCCTGTGACACAGATTTTCATTGTCAGTATACATGTAGCTCAAGAGTTGCTTTCCGATTTGGCAAACATTGGGCGAGCACAGTGGTAACACTGAACACCACTCCAGCATGTTACCAACTGAAATGTTTCATGCTGCAGCAGCCCCATATTAACTTGAGGCAAGGTGCCACTAACAACCATCCAGTGTGTGTGTTAGAAACTTAAATGGTTAGTGGTTGCAACGGCCCTAACATTAGGCAAGCTTCATGCTAACAACAAGCTGCCACTAACACCTCTCCAGTGTGTGTTAGAAACTGAAATGGTTAATGGCTGCATGCAACAGCCCTATATTAACATCAGGCAAGCTTTGTGCTGACAACAAGGTGCCACTGACACTCCTCCAGTGTGTGTTACTGTTAGCTGAAAGGTTTATTGACTGCAGGAGCCTGATTTTAACTGGCCTAGCTCAGTGTTAACTTGGGCTAACACTGCAATTGGCTGGCAAAACGAAAAGAAATTCTTGAGCTTATGTACTGTATCAGAACAGTTGTATATGTGCTATCAACTCATTTGTGATTTGTTTTTCATGTTTGTATTGTAATCAGCGCCAATTATGTTCATGAAAGCTGACTTTAGTGGAGTTCTGAATGATCCTGAAGGTTTGCTAAATATCGTAATATTGTTTCGTCTAGATCACCTTCCAACCATTCCAATTTTTAACAAAAAACAACAAAAAAGTGCATGTTGCCCAGACTCCCTTCTCTACCTATATATCCAATGTAGATGTGTGTGTTTGTGATAGTTTGAAAAGCATGTATCCTTTCCTATTGCTGAAGGTTTTAATATAATGTTTTATCAAGAATGTCCAGAGTTGATTATTTAGGTGTACTGTCATTTCATGTGCATGTTGGTGCTATGTCAGAATGCATTAATTGTTCACTCGCCTGGCAAGTTCACTCATGGGATGTGCGCCAAGTGGCATAAGCCAAAATGGCACACTTGCTTGCTTTGAATATTTTAGTATTACACCATCAGGGTTATGAACACACTTGTCTAAGCGTTACTAGTCACAGTGGTGTACATGTATAATATTAAAAAATATCTCCTTGAAATGGATTTTTGAAATCTATAAAGCACAGTTGATGTCATTTATGAATATTGTCAGTGTTCAACTGAATTCTTGATTGCATTGCAGGCACCCATAATGACAGTTGTTCAGTCTCACGTGTTAAAGTTGTAGGGAAAAAAAAAATTATGAGATAAGATAAGACCTTCTAACATATCTAAAACATTTGTTGGAGCAGCGTAAATTTTATGTAATGCTTGTGTCACTTTTGTAAGTATGATTAAGGTGATATTTTCACAAAAATGTATTATTCAGAAATGATAAAATACTTGAATTATATTCAGATGTCATCAGCTGTGCTTCAGTGCCAGTCCAAATGTTGCTATAATAAACTTCACATTATGTTGATGATTGTAAGGTTCAATGTGTATATGTACATGTATATAACCTTAAATAAGATATAATTGCCTTACGTCGTAACGCCCACTGACCTAAACTTAATTCATCCACTGATATTGTTTTATGCTAACTGGTTTGATAAAGTTGGTCATTTTATTTGATAAATGCCATTCAAATATGGGAGAATAAGGACTTAATTTGCCTGGATAGAATTTGGTTTTAAAGGCATAATCGGGTAGTTATGGTAACGATGTATCTCAAGATTTAATAGCACTCACTATACACAATGAGAGACTCCCAGATGTATAAAGCACACATTTGTCAGTCACATCTTTACAATCTCACTGTCGTCTCTACATTTCTTACAGATTCACTCATCTTTTTAGGTATTTTGTTTCCATTCAGCCTCACCATGGATAACAGCACATGAATACACGTAGTCTCACAGAAATCACTTAAAATGCATAGCCAATTTGAAAGTGAATGAACCATACATCACTCTCTATAATGATTTGGCATGATGTCTAAAAGACTGTCAGTAAGTCATCCATGGGGCTATCCATTGATTACCCAATTCCATTAATATCCAATCTATTTTTCTTACCTCATAAAGGTTACAGTATTTACCAAGGGAATTGATATTGTAAATTAAACTTGGTAGAAAAATCACATCCAAAATGGCTATACATATCATGGTGTTGATATTTGCACCCTAAATTAAAACTACTATTTTTTCCCTTTGTGCACTGATAGAATTGCAAGCAATTGACAAATTTTCATCAAAATGTAGTCTGTTCTGTGATTCTGCAGCCTTTTGCAGTCATCTGTGTTTTAATTATTTTCAGCAAATACTCAGAGTTGTACTATTTGATATACTAATTGTCTGTGTGATACAAAACTCATCAAATCTATCAAATATGAGAAATATTTTTTAAATCATATCCAAATATAAATCAGATTTAGAAATGTTATTGGTTATATATTATTCCCAAATTCCGAAATCTGTTATATATGAACAATTATCTACAAATCCAAACAAGAAATGCTAAATTTAAACCTAAAGAAAATTAACCAATTAAGTAAAGATGTTCATAAAGCCAACATTTTACCAATATACGTGCAAATTTGAAGTCATTAGGTGTTTGACATAAGTTCAAAATTTACCAATCATGTATTTTTCTCTCTCACAAGTTTCAATCCATTTTCATCTTTCAGCACGAACACTTAAAGTTGCATGTTGTGTGTTCACTGTCATCACATCAATTGCATTTTTACTTTACCATGACCACATTTGGATGGACTTATGCTCACACCCCCCCACACCCCCTAAAAAAAAGAATAAAATAAAATCAAAAATCAAAAAATCATACGTTTCTAAACTAAAAAAAAATCATATGTTTCAAAACTAAAATGTGCTGTTGGGGTTGTACAAAAATAAACATGAGATATGCATAATATGCATAATTAAGTTAAATGACAAATTGTAATTGAAAGTGAATCATGTAGTTGTTCTGTGTGCATAACAAAGTCCAATATGTGATCCTGAACTTATATTTTGTCATGACAGTTATCACATCCCTTATGAAGTACATATTCAAATAACACTGTACATTTCATACACATGATGTACACATGATGTACACATATTGTTCATATGTCTAACACATGTTATACACCTTGTTCATATGTTCAACACAGAAGTATATCTTGTATTCACATGACCTACTTCATTTGATCTACACATAATTGTCACATATTGTTCACATGTCAAATACATGCACTACACATGATCAACACACGTTACTCACATGTCTAACACATGATCCACACATGATCCACACATACATGTCAAATACATGCACTACACATGATCAAAGACACGTTACTCACATGCCTAACACGTGATCTACATATGTTGTTCACATGTCCTACACAGATGTACTTGTTCACATCACAGTCTCTCACAACATCTACAAGTGCTCTTCCCATGATCCACACGTAATGTTCACATGTCAAATACATGCACTATACATGATCAACACACATTACACACGTGTCTAACTAACACATGATCCACACATGTTGCTCACATGATCTACACAAATTTACTTGTTCACATCACAGACTCTAACAAGACCTACACAAATAATATCTTTACAATATATACACATCTACACACAATGTTCACATTTTAATGTTTTGATCGATATACTGTTCATGTTTTTCATTTGTTGTAATTTTACAGAAAACATCCTGTCCACTTACCATTAGCCATTAGTTGTGTTCTTCACTCCATTTCTCTAATGCATGTCTCTTTTTTCATTGACCACACTACAACGTTCCATGTTCTTGTCTACATTTGTCTGAATTCAGCTGGGAGTACGACACAACGAAACAAAGTCATGGAGGCTATTACACAAAAACGTAAAGAGGGTGGACGGGAAACCGTGAATAGGCGGGAGAGTCAGGGTGAAAATAAGGGCAGTCAGTCTCAAAGAGTTGGTGGTGCTAAAGAGGACTCAAAACGCAAAGGGAGTACAAAGGATAAACCTGGTATAAGGGATGTGGCGAGTCCGAGAGAACGAGCCCGACTTATTGATGGCCTCGTTACATACCGAGGCAAACGTGGTAGCACTACTCCAAGTGTTTCTACCACTGAAAGAAGCCAACGCCGTCAAAACGGTTCTAAGTGGGAAGCTTCACTTGAAGTTACAGAAACAGAAGTGTCTCGGTTACAACAAAAGTTGATAGCGAAAGTTGACATCTTCCCAGAGCCTTCTTCATTATGTATGTACTGATCGACATACCCAAATAATGCTCATTGCTAAAGACTACTATATATATAGCTATTGTAATTCCCCCTGGCTGTTGTAATAAAAAGATTATTAAACTTGCGGTAAAAAAGTATTTTTGTTTTGCTAGAGTAGAATTATTTTTATAGCATTTTTATTTTTTTGCGTCCCATTTCGTAATGTCCCGTGGTTCAGGTATGTATGTGTAACTTTGTACTAGCAATGGGCATATTCTCGGTAATTTCGTACTGGGCAGATGTTAATGTCTTTCGGTTATCTGCTTTTCGTTGTCGCTGTGACTAAATTTATAGTCACTAACCCCTTAAATTGCACAACACTATCATAAATGTAGATATAGTTCTTTTCTTTTTTTAAATCTAAAAAAATTTTGGTCCCAATTTTATAAATGTTACATGTTGTATAGTTAATTGCGTTGATATTCGTCAACATATTTCATTCTTACATTTTTTTTCACCCTCTTCATTCTGTAATTGTAGAAATGATGGTTGATTTACTGAGAGTTGTTTCTCACTATGAATTTCTTTCAACAGTTGCACGTCAAATGAAAACGATAAATTATGCATATTCATCTCAGAAGTGCCGAGATGAAGGATGGACGCTACGACCACCATCACCGTTGTTTGAGGAAGCACCATCTCCTGAAGTGTTTGAAACCGAACCATTACCACCAGCATTTAGCGTCAGGGTAAGAGATATATGATGTACACATATCAAAATCTTCATCAAGGAATTGTGTCATAACTTTACAGCATGTATACATTGATGATAAATGCCTGAATTTAATGTCTTACTCAATTAGTCTACGAGAGCTAAATATTTACTAATCTGTAAGGTACGCCATTACAGGGCGCCCTCACACATCGGTCAACTCCTCTTACAGGCTGGTGAGGGCAGTAGAGCAACACAACATATCTTACAGTCTAAATATTTGCTTGTTGCTGTATATGGGAATCAAACAATAAACATAAAGTGTACAGAGTACAATTATATTATTAGTGGTAAATGAGAACAAAACAACCTGAATCTTCGATTATTTTTGCACTTGTCTTCTTGGATGCGAAACTAGTAAAAAATTCATGCTTTATGCTATATATTTATTGGTTTTACCATAGACAGTGTCTATGGTTTTACTGAATGTTGATATTTAGGTCAAATTTCTTTTAGAGTACAACTATATAATTTACCGTTGATGACATTAATCTCTGTAAGTTTGCTTACAAAACGATGGAGTTGAGAGCAAATTCCTTTATCAAATCAGTGCAAACAATTTAACATCTTGTTCATCGTACTTTGGATGAAACTGCTAGTTTATATTCAAAGTACAGGTCTTTAAAAACTTGGGGATATTTTTATTTTGCAGAATAAAGTACAGGAACGGCCATTGATTCAGAAATACTATGAGGATGGCAAGAAGTTTTTGACCATCTTTTCAGATGGCACTGGCAATGTGTTGTATCCTTTTGTACTCTAGATGTTGGAGGTTGTGATATCACACTTTCCCAGAATGAACTCTAGAGGGCAGTAAAAGCAAGCAAAATGGCGACATACATGAATTTGAGAAAATTGAAAGTAAAACCCAGATAAAAGCTATACATAGGTGATAGTTGAGTTCAATAACTGGTGTAAATCAGTTGTCAAACATCTCAAAATTCATTACTAGTCGCATTGTTATTTGGGTACCGTTTTCCTTTAATTCTCCCTGTCAAAATTGTTTGCCATTGATCAATACACCAAATTCTGGTTAACCACCTTGTAGCTATTTTCAAAAGGAGTGTCACACACTCACAAAACAAGGGCACCCTAGGTGACTGAACATGAGGGGCTAGTATTTGGTAGTGGATGCTGATCACAATGTATTGCATGGAGCTGTCAACAATGTGTCCAAAAAAGATTTTCGTAAGAATTACACATCTAAAACAGAAATAGAGATTGATTGAGAATGCCATTATGTTTGCCAGAGACACTAGGAAATGGCACTTTTATAATGGCAGATACTATACTTGACTACCTTGGCCCTAATATCGCATCTGAAATCTACATTGATTGCATCTGAAAGCTACAATGAACAGCACACCTAGTGGCCAAACTAAACAATTTTTTGTCTTTCTAACGACCAGCATATGATGTAGTGCTTTATACAGCAATGATAGACTAAAAAAACACATTCTTTTTGGTAATTTAAAAGACATAACAAATCTAAAGAGTGTACCAAAACTTTTCTGAATTGCCAACACAAACCATTGAAGGAGATAATGGATGTCTTGTAGACAGAGAAACAGTTTTTCTGCAATAAATGAAAAACATTAGCTGCCACAAAATGATACTTGATGTATTGTAATTTTTGTACATAATAATGTATTATTCCCTAACTAGACCTTTTCTCAGCTATCCTTCTGGTAACATTGCTGTGGTGATAAGTTCTGTCAAGCGAGGGCAGTATACATACGTGGTTTTAGATGATCATCCCGATAGTGCTGCCATGTTGGCAATATTTGAACCTCATGGCAAAGGTACCTGCTACTATAACAATGGCATTATTAGGTGGGTAGAAATTGTCCCATGTTCTGTTGTTCTCATTTCATACTATTTTAGTATTTTTGTCAAATTCGAATTCTGGAGAGTCTTTTTATGACTTTCCCATCATTTAAATTATATGTAATGCTGGCAAAAGAAATTGACTTGAAAGTTGTTCTCTTTGAACAGCACACCTAGTGGCTAAACTAAACAATCTTTTGTTTTTCTAATGACCGGAATATGGTGCAGTGCTTCATGCAGCCATGACAGATTTTTTTACAAAAAGCAGTCATTTCTGTAGTTCAAAAGACAGTAATTCTAAAGAGTGTGCCAAAACTTGCAATGAGCACACATTGCCTCATGGAAGTCAGTAGACATGCATATGCAAGAGGCAAACATTAATATTCATAATTGAAAAAGGAAATAAAATTAAGAAAAAGCATTTTAATTTTATCTCCACAGGCTCAACATGAATGAGTATGGTGGTATATTCTGTGATCCCAATGGTGCCAAAAAGAAAAAATGGAATTGGAGAGATTTAATGACACATGTCCATGCGCCGCCCTTCCAGCCAATCACCATAGCTTTGAATAAATACATTGCCGTCAGAGTTCAAACTCAGGAACAGATCTACCTGTCAATCAACTGTGACCTCAGGAGTGCAAGGTTCAACACTGGGGTCAAATTAAAGGTCAGTGTAATCTCTATGACAACGAAAATCATGAACTCTGAAACAAAATGTTGACTGACTGGCCAAAAATCTTACAAATATTTACTAACATTTTATTGTCTGGCGTGACATACATCTTAGCCATCATTGCTACACTTTCTTGCAATGGTGATCAAGCTACCATCATCAGTTAAACGTATGACAACACATGAAATTAAACCTAATGTTGGCACATTCATTCTGATATTTTTGAGACATTGACAGTCAATTGACTAAAATGTAACATTTGCACTTGAAATGGAAATGTTGATTCGATTTTGTGTCAAGCCAAACATTAAGATTTAGCAATGTCTCTGACATACGACTCTGGAAATCGAGCTTTCAGTTTACTAAGATAGACGTAAACTGAATCTATTGTTCTTCAATGTGGTAGATTACACAAGTGGGTGATAGTGGTTCCTCTGTTGTGTGATTCTAATCACCATGTGATCATGACAGTGTAAACATTGGAAGTCCCTAAACAGTACACTGCAAGTTCATGGAACTCTCTCAATAAAACTCTGCGATGCCTCCCTACTGAGACTATAATTAAACCAACATCCATTCAATAGCTTATCACTGTTGTATCAACATGTTGCGACAATAGTTTTACTTTGTGTCTACCTTAGTAAACTGAAGGCTCAATTACCAGAGTCATATTTGTCTGGTCAGATGATAAAATGTAGCAATGTTGGTAAGATTTTTGTTGAGCCAGAAATCGTTTGTTTCAGGTTTCTTGATTTTCACTGTATATTGGTAGTAGTACTTGATTCAATAACCCAATATGAGAGGAGATTCTTGAGGTATACTGTACATTGTTTTTAACAATAAATTCTTTAGAATGACTTGGATAGCTGTCTTCAACTAAGCATTCTTTGTCTATCTTACATGTAGTTGGTGAAACCAGAAAATATTCCAGAACCAGATATTGATGAGGATGACTTGTATATCAGAGATATGTCAGCATACGTCCAGTAAGTATTATTGTATCATACTCAAGCCAAGTTATTGTCTTTGAACAGAAAATATGGATTATATACACTAGTTGTAGTATGTCACAGCAACTCATGTCTACGTCACTTGTTTTACGGTTCTCAAAATATGAGTCAAAGCGTTCCAAATCGTCATTATTTTCCCAAATTTTCATAAATTATTCTTCAAGATCTGAAATTATAGGACACCAGCAAGTTGTTAATATTGCCATTGCTAAGCAAATTCTGAAGTGAATATTGAATAATCAAATAATCAAATTCCAAATCAGAACTCAGCATGGGTCATTTAATATTCATCATCAATTTGAACTTCACCTGAAATTTGTAACGTGCAGGGTTCATTTTCAAGGGAAGTTTGAGTAGATCAACATATTTTATAAGACGATGTTTTTTTTTATCCAAATAAGGTGATGTTATAAGACGATTACTGATTGGATGTTTTTTTTATCCATATAAGGTGTTGTGCATAAATTAAAATAGTTCTTACAATATGGTGTTGATGTTTGGTCAAAACGACAGCTCATGGAAATTTGCATATTTTATGACGACCAATTTATCATCCATTGGACACTGAAAGTACTATAGTAATTGGTGGAAAAGTTAGAATCTCATTTCCATGCAATTTTCTGAACCAGTATATTTTAACAAAATTACATGACATTGTAAAATTATGCCTTTTTCTCTTTTCTAGATCCATACTTGATAAAGTACAGAATGTAATGAAGTTTTCGAAATCTCCCAAACTTGAACAAATACAACCGCCGTTGCATCTATCACACCAGATACAACGTAATGCCAAACTGAAACAAAAACAACTTCAACAGAAGACGAAAAATAAAGATTCACCACTTGTAACTGTTAATTAATCATTACACAAGACACAAGGAAAGAGGCAGTCATTGTGTGTTCCCTTGGCAATGAGTATACTAGTTGCTGTTTCACCACCAGAGGGCGCAACGTTCCAACACTAAAGGGCGCTATAACTCATCCCATATATGTGTGGATTATGAGTGTGGCATTTATAAATTGACAGTTTTTGAATGAGAAAGTCTTCATATTTATTTTTTGACAATAAATTTAGTTTCAATTTATTTACATACAAACATTAAGGTTTATCATGTGTACAGCATTCGTGGACAAACATTTGTAAACATTTGGAAATATTGATTCAAATTTTGTAAAAAAATATGGTAGATTTTTACGGCTGCTGTTCGTGTGCCGATGTAAAAAGTTGGCTGGTTCCTGCTGGTGTGCAAGATTTAATAAAACTTTGGGCTATAAATACATTTGGACAAATTTGGACAAGTTTTTAACTTTATTTAAAATGCCAAAAAATTTGTGAACAGCTTCCAAGTCAGAATTATAAGAATCATGGTTTCTTCAATTACTAAAGTTTTGTATATATTTATGATTACTCCTCCAAAATGATGAGTCAGTGTATATTTTGTTTGTTGTCATATGTGTGGACACCGATTTATTGATTTTAGGATTTTTACTCTAGTAGATACAGACGGGTTTTTCTTACTATCTATTATGCAAATGGCAGGTCAACTTTCTTAAAACTCTACTGAAGAGAAAATCATGTTTGTGATTTTGCAGCTGTGCCTTGAAGAAACGAAATGCTTCCTATTCATCATACTTATACAAAAGTCTATGCAGGGCTAACTTTTTTTTGCCAATTTTGTGTTTTATAGACAAATTAAGCTTGCTATGCAGTGATTGGTTAAATCCAAGCATAATTTGCATATGCAGATACAGATATTGAGTACTGAATATTCTTATCAGTGATTGGTCTATTTCGTATTTAAATTTGCATATGAAGATTATGTTCATCAATGATTGGTTAAATTTGAATGGATTATCTGCATATATGTTAATAAGTTCTCTCCACTAGTTGCATGCTGACATTGTGATGCAATCTATACTAGGTTATGCAAAAATAGTCTTGCTTCTTTTCATGTTCAACCGTCCATCTTCCAGATAGAATTTTGATTAATTAATGAAAGAAAATAAAACAAAAGACAATATAAACACAACTTTTTCTCTTTTGTATGTTTTATTTACTAATAATTTCCCCAAGATACAGAAGTATTTTTAGTATTTTACATAATTTGTTAACCCAGTCATCATTACACCTAGAGTGACCTCTGACCTCTGTAAATTATCATATGTACATGCTTGAGAAATTCTCCATATCTACAAAACGCTTGCCTCCATTCTCCGTTCACAAATAAAAAAGTTCCTCTTCCCTTTGAGTACTGTCCCATTACTTAAGTATTTCAAAGACACTTTCAATAGCTCAACTGATCAGACGTAACGGTTCATCTTTTCACTATCAAAGTTTCCCGCCAAAAAATCAAAAGTGGGAACACTTCATTTAACTGCCACAAATTTGTACTCATTTTTGACAAAACAGCATCCTTAGTTAACTAAATTTTAATCAAAAGTGCAAAAGTTGCACTTAAGTTTTACAAAATTTTCCACCATTCCTGATAACACTTCTCTGTGCCAAAATTTCCTGTCAAAAGCCTAGAGGACAAATGTCCCAACATTTTCTGTGACTGATAAATTTTCACATTCGCTTCAGATTTTTCCCCCATGACTATTTTTTATTCGACAGACAAAATACTTCACATATTCTTGACAACGGAAACTCTTTCCACACACAAACAACCATCAACTGAACAACGTACATTTTGTTGGCAATAGAGGGCGCACTTCTAGGCTGTAGGTGACTATTGCACAGACTAGCTCAGCTTTCTGTTACTCAACATCTGCTATTTGATGCAAAGAACAATATCTGCATGTAAAAAAATTGTACATTACACAGAAATTTCCCAATATATGAATTCAGTGTCACAGAATGACAAATAATATAACGTATGCACACACACACAGCCAGACAGACAGACAGACATGGTTCATTCCTATAGCCCCCCTCCAGGCTGTGTCTGTTTTTGAATACATGCAATACATCATCTGTGACATGCAGCATAAACATATATTCAAAGAAGAGGAAACTACCTTTCGTCCATTAATTTCGATCATATCCCTTAATTAGCCAAACGGGTATGAAACATCGCTGTTCACGAGTGCTTTATCATCGTGTACACAAGTTTAAAAGTTTGAATTTAAAACGAAAGTACAGACTGCAAATAACTATATCAATGAAGTCCAACTTTAAAGTGGCCATATTGATGAGGATTGGGCATTTATTTTGGATTTTTAATTTATAAAACAATTTTATCATGGCTTACTACTTGAAAAATCAATGTGAAACAACATATACCAAGTCCTTGTTTGTATTAAACTCAATAAATTGCAAAAGATTAATAAATATGTAATATCTTTGTTATTATATGTACAATAATACAATAACAAACTTTTAACATTTTTTTTTAGCTTTTCGCAATGTACTGCTACAAACACAGACTTTATCAATGTTGTTTCACATTGATTTATTGAAGTAGGAAGCCATGATAAAACTGTTTAATAAATTCAAAATTCAAAATAAATACCCAATCCTTATCCATATGGCCACTTTAAAATAAAATAAATATTAGTATACAGCAAAGAAGTGTCTGATCAGTTGAGACATAAATTGCAGTATTCTTGCTAAAAACCTGAACACCCCTAGTATATACCCAGGGGAGAAATCTAGAAAATCCACCCTGCGGAACTCAGTAAAATGTGTGGGGGAACTTGTAGGACAAATTTTACCTTCAACCACCATAGCAAAAACACTGCAATAGAAATGTTGAACCCTATTAAATTTGTTTCTCTAAAAACATTTTGTACACCGCCGTTTATTCCCATGTGTTGGCATGCAAATAAAGAATAAGTAAAAAAAACAAACATGCAACATAGGAATATTTTGATATGGCTCTCATTACATCCTTGTGAGGGCGCTGTTCACTCCCAACCAAAAACTTGACTTCACTCGTGCCAAATGTTGATGAACAGAAAATTACATAATTATACAATTTCACTGGTTTATATCTACAAAATTACAACATAAATAATAAAAAGTTGGCAGTAAAGTGGGCTATGTGTATTCACCAACTTTTAAAGTGATTTTACATTTATCGCAATCACAATATCACCAAAATAATAAGTTCTCAGAACCCAATTTTATCCAAGAGCTATCTTATAAAATAAAGTTTCACCTCCGCAGTGAAATAAATGAAATATATATTTTAAAATAATTCCACTGATAATGCACGTCTGAAATATCTATGAATGCCAGTATAGCATCGGTACAGCCTAGCTGAAATAACTGCCAAATATACACCATTTCTGTCAAAATTTCAGAACAGAAATTGCAAGTTTTTTTCTTTTCACAAATACATGACTTTATTTTGGATCTTCACAGGCCATACTTTCACAATTAATAGATATACACTTTTTCTTTGCCAAAAAAACTTGCCAGTCTTAAAAAAAAATTGTTTTCCTAAAAATCAAAAACAGTTGATGATGTAATGTGGTGAACCGTTATTGTGAACTATTTCTGATGTTCTGATGTATGAATTTCTTATGCAGTGATTACGCCATCTAACTTCACTCCCTTCCTTATTTTGATAGCACCCTACTCAAACTCAATTGTTGTTATCTCGCTCTATTAACCAAACAGAGGGAGGCATGACAATTAACAGAGTAACACATAGTTTTATATACCATAGTTACAGTTTTATGGAATGTTCTTCTAAATTTTCTA
Source organism: Glandiceps talaboti (assembly GCF_964340395.1). Classification (NCBI taxonomy): domain Eukaryota; kingdom Metazoa; phylum Hemichordata; class Enteropneusta; family Spengelidae; genus Glandiceps; species Glandiceps talaboti. Next base: position 13,952,809 of record NC_135559.1, read on the forward strand.
CAGGAACCTTTTCCTTGGATAATAGTCAATCCATGTCATATTTCAGTTATAAACACAAGCTGCAGTTTAAACATTTTGTTGTTGTTGAAAGTGTTTTGTTAGGTACAATAACTTATTCGTAATATCATACACTGAACAGTATTGCAACACCTGTGGTGGTGGGGGTGGTGAAAATATCTCAATTTGAAAACAATGCCTAGAGAACATTTTTGACTTTGTACAAATCATGGTGTGAAATATAATGTGAGAAATTATGAAAAGTTGGGTATATCTACCCATTTTCCAAATTATGTCCAAAATCTTATTTACCCGATAACAATTAGTCAAGATGGTAACTATTACAGATAAGGACAGTCTGAATTAATTCTATGTTTCTCATCATAACAGCTCAAAAATGATGGGTCAGTTAAAAATAAAAGTTTGAAAAAAAAATAAAAAATATATGTGTACATGTTGGTGATACTATCAATTCATAATCCTCCTTTAACAGTCTGAAATGATTTAGAAATAATTAAAATCAAATGACATTTGTTTCAATAAAATTGCCAAATTTTTGTTTTATTAAATTTTAAGAAATAAATGATAACAGCGGCAGCGACATTGTGTGTTTTTTACCTAATCCTGCTGTATTTTTTACTTTTTTTATTTTGCCAGATTAAAGAAATAGGTCGGTCAAGTCATGAGAAACATAGAATTAATTAAATATGGCCACCCTAAGCATGAGTGTACATGTGTGTTTATCTGAATCTATGGCTTCCTTGAATAAAGCCAAGTTTACGTGTAAAAGTAATCAAAAACTCAAACCGTTTTTTGTAATTACTGCAGAATTATTGATGATAAAAAATAAATTGACATAATATTTGTACTCTTATTTTCAAATGTATGTAGAAAATGCCTAACTTTTCATATTTTTGTATATATAATTCATAGTTTGAAAATTTTACATTTCA